>NC_057797.1:705464906-705663771 GCF_018294505.1 Triticum aestivum | reverse complement strand
CGCCCCGACGTCCGACTATGGCATTTCTTTTAAAGCCCTTTCTGTGATGTCGCCCCGACGTCCGACTGTGGTATTTCTTTTAAAGCCCTTTTATGTGGTGTCGCTAAGACGCCCGACTGTGGCATCATATCCTTATACTTATTTGTTCACCTTTCGAGGCGTCGCTTCAGACACCCGATCGGTAGTTATTTATGCTCTGTTGGGATTTCAGGCGGATTACCGCCGTTTCCCTTTTTACTTACCTTGTTATGCTAATTTTTGAATGTACATTGGTGAATTATTCATGACGCATCCATGCATGCATTTGTTATATCTTACGTCCGAACTGTCTTGCGAGTACTTTCAAAGTACTCACTGGCTTGTTGATTTGGCCAGATGCTGACGAAGGCGATCTCATGGATGAAGAGTATGATAGCGAGTCCGACACTTAGAGGAGTCCCAGTCAGTCTCGTGCGACCCTGGATTTGGTCACTGTTTTATATCCGCTTCCGCTACCAAATAAATTCATCGAGCCTCACCTCGACGTTCGATGAGATGATAGACTTAGAGTCTTGTATTTCTCTCCCCGCTGTGTTTTTCCACCACCGCCCTATCCTCGAGTCAGTAGTATGCCTCCACACCACTGTGTCATGTCCGCCATTATGTATAATTATTGGCGTGCTTGTAATAATTTGGTTCAGCAACCGTAGTTCGACCCTGTAATATATTTTATGCTACTGGCTTATTGTATCAAGAATTTGTCTACCAGTGAGGAGAATTTCTCTCATACTGGACTCAAAAGAATGGTTTCTCAATAAATATTTTTATTGGAAAACCGGTCGTGACAAGCCCCTTTAAGTTTCCAGCCTTTATCAATGCCTTGTTTATTTTTATGCCACACCTCGGGTTTGAAGTTGTTCCCGGGAGGCAGGGTCCTCTTGCGTCCGAGCTCCATCACCGGACTGCATTCGAGGTATCTTTTGCAGCCGAGCACCAACGCTGGACCGCTTCCCAGCTCTAGCGCCGGAATGTATCCGGGCTCCAACGCCGGACTATGTATCCGAGCTCCAACGCCGGACTATATATCCAATGTCGGACTATATCCGAGGTGTCATATCACCTTGGTTCAAAAAAGTTGAAGGAGTTTAGCCGAGCTTAATGCCGGAATTGCCCTCTATGGAGCCAGCCACTAGCGCCCGAGCTTTATGCCGGACTGCTTCCGAGGTGGTGCACCACCCCGACTATGGGCCGATTTTTTGTCAATATTTTTTATTGGTGCAATTTATTCTCTGCCAAGATATATAGCCAGTAGCCCTCAAGGTGTGTATCGGTCTAAAACCCGAGATGCACATGAAGGATGACATAAGACCGCTGATCCTAGTAGCTGCTGAGACTCAGGTTGATTTGCAAAATCGTCCTGAGGATCAAGTCCTAGCTCAGCAGAATACTTCGGGACACAAAAGCGGCATGCTCAGTCCTCAAGACTCAGGTTGGGTACGGCCGACCAACCTGAGGATCAAAATCTCCTCGGAAACTATATTGCACATAAAATTTTCTTCATTGGACAAGTAATGCAGTAGCCCCCGAGACACTGGTCGGGTGGCAACACCAGATCAGGGGATCGATGTGCCCCTTTAATATTTGTAAATAATAAGCCCGAAGCCCAGTAGCCCCCGAGCCTTAATGCGGGCACGGGTGGCCGAATTAAGGATCAATATCCATAGTAAAATCACAAATTATGTGTAATGACTCTATGTATCCAAGTACTTTACGTCATTAATGCTCGGATCCGCATTGTACAAAACTTTGTTGACCGACCATCGGCTTCCACCTCCTTGGCCAGTAGCCGAGGAGTGTTTGTCCTACTTTATAAAGCCTTTATGAGGGCAAAGATTTACGACAAACAAGGCAATCTGGCCACACGGTTTTATAAACAAAGGTACGCAGAGAGATATGTTATATTACTGTTTAACAGAAGAAATGTATTCCAAAGAAAATAGTCCCGCTATCGGTTCCTTTCTTTGGGTTGTCATGCTAAGCATGATCATGAAACCTCAGTTCGAATGTAAGAGCAAAATATCGAGGATTTAGTTTGGGAGGCCAGTTAATAGCCCCCGGTAGTGTTCGGCGACAGTCGAGGTCAAGCCGTAAACACTTCGGCCAATGTTATGAATGGCCCGTCATAGTCATCGGATCGCTGACCAGTTTACGCTTATTATGACAGTCAGTTTTCGGCTTTCTCCACTAAGGTGCTTAACCATGTGAGCTGGAAGCACAATCGCAGTGGTTCTCCCTTTGCACGCCTAGCCGAACAAAACGGAACGTAGGAAGCAAGTGCAGGAGCCGGGCAACCCAACCATTGACCGAAGACACAATTCGAAACCGATGCATATATAGCAATATCTGAGAATGTTTTTGCCGAATCCCTAAAGGTGTCCGGCGTTGCACTGCGAGACTAATGCTGGAAAAGCACAAATAGTTTAAAAGTGCCAAAAAGCTTGGAAAACCAAGAAACGTCAGTAAAAACATGATGTCCGAACAAGATCAAGTGTTCGGTGCCAATCCGAAAATTGGTCTTAGAAAAAAGAAGTGCTTCTGTCGTCCTTTAACATGACACATCCTATCTCAAGACTTCGAGCGGGTCAGCCTACGGCTTCAACCTCCTATCCCAAGGGCGGAGTACTTCTCATTAGGCCAGTTTAGCAGACTAAAGTCTAGTGGCTTTGAGAGCGAAATTAGGCTCCCTGGCTAGTGACCGCACACTCGCGTCGAAAAAATGACTGAGAAGAAGAACACTTATTATAAAACGGCTCAAACAAACTTAAGAGCCCCCAAGTGACTTGGGTAGAAGAATGATTGCATGTACCGAAGTACTTATATCATATCTATGTTCAGCCGAACTTTAAACGTGTCTTAACCGACCGTCGACTTCTCCCTCTTCGGTTAAGGACCGAAAAGTGTTATGTACTCCATTGATCGAGAATATCGACGGTGTTTCCAATAACCAGGCAATCAGGCCATAAGGCTATAACAGACAAAGCACGTTCAGGGAACTTATGCTATATTACTGCGAAGAGTAAGAAGCATCTTCGAAGAAAATAGTACCCCCACTGATACCTTTCTTCGGTGCTCATTGTTATTATGAGACTTGTGCAATAGATTTTTTGTACTCATGAGTTCCATTGTGTGCCGACCATCATTGAATAACTATAAGAGCGCTAGCTTTCGGCTTCACCTTGTCTGAGGTCCGGCTCGGGTGACCCAATCGTGACAATCGCAGAGGTGCTCCCTTTACTCCCTAGCCAAACAATCGGGAACGTAGGGGTAAACACAGGAGCGAGGCAACCCAGCTTGCAAATCGCTTAAGTCAATATGATGCATATTGTGGCGTAATACACGAACAAGGAACGAAGCCGTACAAGTATAATCATATGCAACAGGAAAAGCTTCATAAAGGAAGCCCCCAAGTAAACGGGGTATTTGAATTTATGCGTCACAAACAAAGTTTGGACAAGGAAATTTTTTAGAAGCAACTTTTTTCCAAAAAAGTATAATGCTTGGTCGAACCAAGCACAAGTTAGAAATTAAAGCTTTGAGCATGAAAGCGACTTAGCTGGTTAATGTGTTCGGTATTGATGACGCGGTCCGAGCTTGATGCGGGGCAAAGTTCCATCCCCCAAGCCGGTCCCAAGGTGGCGGAGCGGAGAGCTTGACACGCCGAAGTGGTGACATAGCACGGTCAATGCAGACCGGCAGAGTGACGCCAAAGTCCCCGGATCATTTTCCTGTGCACAAAAAATAGTGCAAACCGGAGATAATAGTAATAATGATAATTTAAAAAAATGTTGCATAATAAATAATTTATGCAAAGTGAGGAATAGAAGAAATATGGCCTGGCGTCGAAGTCAATGTCGATGCAAGGCATTGGCGTGATGTAGTAAAGGCGTGGCAAAGCCTGAATTCACAGGTCGGTCCGAGCTCTGGATGCGGCGTTCGCCGGACTATGTATGGAAATTGATCGAACCACCATGCGACCATCATTAATGCGGTCACCATTTGATAGACCTGTGTACAGATGATGGACAGACCAGAGTAATAATTCCTTGGGAAAAATAAACCCAAACAAGCAAAAAAAACACTAGGATTGATAGCACCTGGTTTATTTGTTGTAGCAATCCGAAGAAAGGTGATTCCCAAAATTGGGACTCGATCCACACACCCATTGCCCGAATGGCGATAAAGCGACTGTATGGCGATGCTGGCAAAGGTTGGCTCGCCGAGGCAAAACCCTCGGTCCAGCTAACATGACGGAGCTGGTCGGCTAGTGACGCCGAAGTCTCCGGAGTAGGTTGATGAAGAGATGGCGAAGCCTCCAGTCCAGCCGAGGTGTCGAAGCCTCGATGTCAGTCGATGAGTCGAAGTAGGTCGGCGTGACGGACACCAGCTTGAAGAAGCAATAGTGCGGCCCTGCCAATGCAGGTCGTGACGTGGTCGATGCCGGCTTGATGAAGTGACCATGCGGCAATGCCGGTATGCCCGCTCCGTGTAATCCGTGGGGCGGCGATGCTGGTGATGATTTATCCTTCGCGATGCCGAACTCTTGTTCGGCTTGCCGAGATGATGATCCGAAGAAATTGAGCTTGGCTCAATAAAGTGACAGCGTGTCTAGCGCAGGTCGGCAGCCGTAGAGCAACGTTATCAGGCTGGTTTGACACCAGCGTGATGGTGAAGATCATATTGAAAAAGACTTCAAAATTAGCGGGACGCGTTTGGGAACAAAACACAATACCCCATACAGAACTTCCTTCAAAAAGGATGTCCGAAATCCCGTTCATAGAAAAGATGAACTCGGGTCGGATTCGTTTTCACGCAGAAAACAGATCCGAAAAGTGATGCACTAATCGGAAGGTTCCCGGAGTTTGGATGGTCGGATCGAGCTGAAATTTTGAGAGGTGGTAGATAAAGGAATTCCGCAGCCGATAAACGGTTGGATCTTCCAAAGGACGTCTGAGCTAGAAGCTGGACACCACGCCCTAAACACATCCAAATTCCCGTCCAGATTTGACAGGGCTCCGGTATATCGTGGATTGCCAAAGATTCCTCCATCGGAACTCGAGAAATTTTCCATGGTTGTTGTAGACTCAATTCCGCACAATTCCACCAAAGCAATCGTTAAAGCGATACTCGAGGAGGTGGTGGCAGCAGATACGAGTTCGCTGTCCAGAAAAACAGCACGGTCGCTTGAGGGCAATGTTGACGTTGAGCCCCCGAGCTCCATGGATGATTCCTCCGTGATCTTGATAGAGATCGGAGTTGATGTTTGATGAAGGCCCTCGTCCGAACATGGTGATCCGAACACGGGGCGCAATTCTTGGTCGAATCAAGGTGACCAGTCGAGCTGGTGACGAAGATGCCGAAGTCGCAGTTGATCTGCAGGCGAGCCATCGATCCTTTTGTCGATCACACAGCGGAACTCTCAATGAAAGCACCAATGTCGGTGTCAAAACCGGCGGATCTCGGGTAGGGGGTCCCGAACTGTGCGTCAAGGCCGGATGGTAACAGGAGACAAGGGACACGATGTTTTTACCCAGGTTCGGGCCCTCTCGATGGAGGTAATACCCTACTCCTGCTTGATTAATATTGATGATATGGGTAGTACAAGAGTAGATCTACCACGAGATCAAGGAGGCTAAACCCTAGAAGCTAGCCTATGGTATGATTGTTGAATATATTGTCTCCCTATCGACTAGCCTGGCCTCGGTTTATATAATGCACCGGAGGCCTAGGATAACAAGAGTCCTAGCCGAATACGCCGGTGGGGAGAAGTTCCTTGTTTTGATCGCCAAGTCTTGTGGAATCTTCCTTGTATGCGGCAGCCGTCCGAACTGGCCCATGAGTATACGGCCACGGGGGTCCTCGGCCCAATCTAATATATCGGGAGACGACGTGGTGAGTACCCCCTAGTCCAGGACACCGTCAGTCCTTGTGAAGTCATTGTATGATTGCACTATCTTTTGTCTTCACTGAGTGACTTCATGTTCTGTTTGGCTTCATAATATCTTCCCACCTGATCCTTACTACATTGCTGTTATTAGTCATTATGCTTTCACTCCATTGAATACTTGACTATGGTTTGCTTAGTGTAGTCTACCTTCCGCTACATGGTAATAGGTTTATTTCTATCGTTTGTCTTCATAACTTCCACGTTTTGAAGACTTTCATAAAAATCGCCTATTCACCCCCCCTAGAGTCGATATAACGCACTTTCAAGAAGCCAAATGTCAGTTACTTCAGAGTATTTGGTGCCAGGTGCTGGATCAAGGATCCACATCACACTTCAAAATTTGCACCAAAAGCACATGAAGGTTTTATGCTTGGATAAGGAAAGGATTCGCACTCCTACAGAATCTTCAACCTCTTTCACTATAAAGTGGTTGAAACTGTGGATGTGCGGTTCGATGAGACTAATGGCTCGCAAAGAGAGCACCTGCCAAATGTGCTAGATGAAGTTCCATCCAGTGAATCAATCAGACTTATGGAAACTGGAGAAATCATACCATCTGAAGCTCAGCCTGAAGAGGAACTTATCATCTCCGCACCTGATCAACCCGAAGACAATGCTCAGCCTGAAGACAATCCTTCTAACGATGAAAATGATTAGCAAGAGCAAAATCTTCGTCCTGTACATCCTCGTGTTGCAAATGAAGTGCAGATTGAGAGAATAATTGATAGCATCAATGCACCAGGTCCACACACTCGTTCAAGGGCAACACAGCTAGCAATTTTCTATGGGCACTTCGCATTTGTCTCAATATCTGAACCCAAGAAAGTTGATGAAGCCTTCATGGAACCTGAATGGATTCAAGCTATGCAAGAAGAGCTTCAACAGTTTGAGTTGAATAATGTATGGGAACTGATAAAGCGTCCTGATCCTCGCAAGCACAATATAATAGGCACCAAATGGATATATCGCAACAAGCAAGATGAGCATGGTCAAGTTGTTAGAAACAAAGCTCGTCTTGTTGCTCAAGGATACACTCAAGTTGAAGGGATTGACTTCGATGAAACATTTGCTCATGTGGCTAGGCTTGAAGCCATACGCATACTGCTGGCCTATGCAAATCATCATAACATTCTTCTGTATCAAATGGATGTGAAGAGCGCTTTTCTCAATGGCAAGATTGAAGAAGAAGTGTATGTTGCACAACCGCCTGGCTTTGAAGATCCAAAACATCCTGACATGGTGTACAAGCTCAACAAGGCACTGTATGGCCTCAAACAAGCCCCTCGGGCTTGGTATGACACACTCAAAGACTTCCTGAAGAGCAAAGGCTTCAAACATGGTTCCCTCGACCCCACTCTCTTCACGAAGACATATGATGGTGAACTGTTTGTGTGCCAAATATATGTGGATGACATTATCTTCGGCTGCACCAATCAGAAATACAGTGAAGAGTTTGGATATATGTTGCAAGAGCAATATCAGATGTCCATGATGGGTGAGCTGAAGTTCTTCCTTGGTCTTCAAATACGTCAGCAACGTAACGACATCTTTATATCTCAAGAGAAATACCTCAAAGATTGCCTAAAGAAATTTGGGATGCAAGATTGCAAAGGCTTCACGACGCCAATGCCAGCCAAGCATCATCTGGGTCCCGACGATAATGGTAAAGAGTTCGATCAAAAGGTATACCGCTCCATGATTGGTTCCTTACTTTATTTATGTGCATCGAGGCCAGATATCATGCTTAGTGTTTGCATGTGTGCCCGGTTCCAAGCGGCACCAAAGGAATCGCATCACTTAGCAGTGAAGCGAATTCTTTGATATTTGGCTTACACCCCAACACTAGGATTATGGTATCCAAAGGGCTCAGAATTTGATCTAGTTGGATTCTCAGATGCTGATTATGTTGGTGACAAGGTGGATCGCAAGTCTACATCAGGAACATGTCATTTTCTGGGACGATCACTTGTATGTTGGTCTTCAAAGAAGCAGAACTGTGTATCTCTCTTCACTGCTGAATCTGAATACATTGCTGCTGGATCTTGCTGCACTCAGCTTCTCTGGATGAAGCAAACACCCAAAGACTATGGCATTCATATGAAGCAAGTGCCACTCTACTGCGACAACGAAAGCGCCATCAAGATTGCCAACAACCCAGTTCAGCACTCAAAGACAAAGCACATTGAAATTCGTCATCACTTTCTCAGAGATCATGTTATGAAGGAAGATATTGATATCATACACGTCAACACTGAAGAGCAATTGGCAGATATCTTCACCAAGCCCTTGGATGAGAAGAGGTTTTGCAAGTTACGGTGTGAGCTAAATATCTTGGAATCCTCAAATGTCCTATGATCAGGCACACATCCTAACACTTATGCATGTTGATGACTTAGATGTGCAACACACGAAGTAAAGTATATCTTCAATCAATGAAGACTTACATTCTGAGCATGAATACATTAATGTGGAATTTGACTTCGAAGCGCCACGATAATTGTGCGCCGTGTCTGGGTCTAATACTTCCTATACGGTGGGTAACGCCACCACCAAATTCTTCTGTTTGAAGTGTTTTACCCATGGCATTACATTTGTTATGTCTTCACATTTGGTTTGTCTTCAATTTCAACTTGTCTTCATGATTATCTTCACTATGTTGACTTGATTGTCTTCTGATATATACATACTAGTGTTCTGTCCTCTACAGCATTCACTTATAGCTACGACTTCCTTGTTGAATCTTTTTTAACTAAGTGAATGTGATCGGACCCTAATCTCTCTATGCTTTCTATCTTAAACTCTATCTGTCCAAATCATATGCATTCTATTGAAACTGTCGAATGTCTTCTCTGTGTCCTTGTCAGCAGAAGATACAGAGACAAACATTAAGTCCGTTTTCAATGCTAATTCCTTCACCTGAAACCCAGAGAAGTGGGAACGACAACCCGACAATCCAGGCGTGCGTGGGAACGTGGAACAACCTCTGATATGTTGCATGATATCCACATGTCCTTCAGATGTGAATCGCCAGGGGCACCTGTGTAATAACACTGTGCCGTCCCTATCCCTACAAATACACGCCTCACCACAGTCATTATCCCTTCTTCCACTCTCGCACAAACCCTAGCGCCACCGCTAGCCCTCGACGATGCCGGCGATGAAGCGCTTAGCTGCCGCGACCTCACCGACACTGTCTTCACGCCGGCCGCGGACATCGTCTTCTCCGCCGTCGCCATAGGTGTCCTCCGTCGCCAAGTTAGGGCACGGACAATCGAACTGCTTGGCCTCCTCTCTCACTCCGTCTAGCAGTTCTTCGTGTGGTAAATAAAACTTCCTTTTTACGGCCCCTTTGATCCTATAGATTCATCACTTTCTACCACAAGCAGTTTCTGTTCACACAAGTTGGATCTATTTCATACTGCATCTCATAATATGCCTAGTATGTTCATTTATGCTTCACAAAGTAGTTAGATTCCTCACTTGTACTTATTCGTGGATTCGTACAAATCTGGAACCAACTCTCTATCTATGAGTGAATGTCTTCGCACTATGAGGTCAATGTCTTCTAAACTGATTTATCTTCAAAATCTTCTGAGAATGCATATGACCTCTTCCCCTTCCCTCACACCTTAACACTGTCACAGGTACATGTCCGTGGGAGAAGCCCTTGGTTCTCATAGTCTGCATTCATTTGCAGAATTCTTACAACATCATATAAATTCTCCCGAAGCCAGTTCCTGTTTGACCAGCAAGCGGAAGCCTTTGAAACCTTTGAACGTGTTGAAGCCGTTCAGTTTGAAGTTCATGGCTACAGAGAAATCAGCAAGGAAGGGTGGTAGACAGTGTCGAGGGGGAACATCAAGAGATCTTCCTGATGACCTCTCAGAGTTGTACAAGACAGATCCAGAAGAGGATTACAATCAGCGCAAGACACGAATCCAATGGATTCGAAGATACTGGGCCGAGCAATGGTTCAAGTACAGGTTTGTGACCCAGCAATATGCTGAGAAGAATGCCATCAAGTGACCATGGGGAGACATCCTATACAGAAATCTTCAACCCAGGTCCAGAGATGAAGCCATTGAACAAGGCTTATATCCCTGCATGGTCCGTGGACCACAGCCTGCAGATGCAGACCCATCGTCATTGCTATGGTGTCATGACGACAATCTATTCAAGCGCAACTTCCAGTTTGCCAAGAACTCGGCTAAGCAAAACAAGAAGTCATTGGGACTAGACTTCAACCCTGGTCCTTCTGCTCCCCGTGCCGATGGCACCCGCGAAGCTGAACCCAATCTTGTTGGGCCCTTCTACAACCTGGAAGGTCTCATCACTCATATCATGGTTCAAGGGACAGCCGTGGATGAGCCTGCAGATGACGCTGAATCTAATGAAGCGCCTGCACCACCAAAGTCAAAGAAACTGAAAAAGCCTAAAGCTTCAAAGCCTGCTCCTGCACCAAAAGGTCCTACAGGCGAAGCCTCTGGCCACTGCACCTCCTAAACACAGTCTGCGGTCTAAAGATTTGTCACGCATCTCCAATCCCTCTAGAGTGAAGATGCCCTTGCAACCCACTAACCAAGAACTGACTGTTGCTGCTATTCTGCGCAATGATGCCATTGATCTGTCCAGCGATGAAGATCTTGCAGATGACGCTCTTGAGCAACTGATTAAGAGCAAGGAAGAAGCAGAAATCTTCAATGATTTGCCTCTCTTTGACGTGGCAATCATCCACAACTTCATTGATGAGTGGTTTGAAACCCCCAATCTCAGCTTTGATGATCTGCAACTTCCAATTGGCCTCAGCGTCTCTTTCACTGGCGCCATTGCTTTTGAGCTACCTCTAGCTCAGTGCATCGTTGAACTGAAGCAAAATATCGACTATGAGAAAGCTCAGTTCAAGCAGCACATGGCAGAGCTCAGCGTGCAAGATGTTAAGAACTTCAAGATTATGCTGCACGAGCTCAAGGAAGCCTTTCTCAAGAAACACGAAGAAGCTAAAGGTTCTCGTGAGCGCATGAAGAGTTTGGCTGACAAGTGCGTGCAAGCCGACAATGAAGCTGAAAAGTGCAAGGCTCTTGGGCGTCCTGGCATCGATCCCAGGATGGCTGCAAAGAAGAAGAAGCCAGCTGTGGCCGAACCCGAAGCAAGAAGGCAGGAAGCACATCCCATTGTCTTCCCAGCCAGTATGACATGCTCGAAGCCTAAGGTCCCCACAGTGGCTTCAGAATTAAAGAAGACAAGGGCTACCGAGGCTGAAGCCAGAAAGAGGAAACATCCTAAAGCTTATGATGTCGCTCCCTCCAAGAAGAAGCGCAAAACCAAGAAAGATCGGGATGCTCCCACAGAGCCCCTTATTGTTGAGCCCATCTCGGTTTCTCGTCCTGCCTCTTCGCATCAAGAACGATGGATGGTAATTCATGAGCCTGCTTCCACAGAGGCTCCTGAAGCTGAAGACATTCCAGCAGTTAACCCCATCACTGCTGAAGACATTGGTCACCATGACAATGTTGAAGATGATGAAGTCCTTTCTCAGATCGAGCACCAATTGGTATCATCGCCTGTGCTTACGCACAACGAACTCATCAGTATTGGTCGTCCTCTGACGCCAACTGCTCAGGATGCATCATGGGCTGATCACCCACAGAGACAAGACACTCCAAGCTCTCCCCAACCGCAAGCTGCCCCATCAGTGCAAGATGCTGATGACTTTGAGGCCCAGCACACTCCATCTCCACAAGCGTCGCCCGCATTACGCAGGCTTCGCAAAGGACCCAGGCTCCAAGTCACTCCCACAATGCACGTATCTGAATCTGAAGCCAAAATGGCTGAAGATATTCCGGTTGCATCAGCCGATGAAGAAGATGAAGAAGAAGCCCCAAGAGTTACAACAGTTGCTACACCCCCGTCTCACCAAGATGTTGTTCTCGAGGAGAACGTGACCGACCCTCCAGCTTCTGAAGTGGAGGTCAACAACCCTGAGGCGGCCACCAATATCGCCGCTGAAGCCAATGACGTTGTTATGGTTGAAGCCAGTACGGCGCCAGGAGCCAATGTGGCACCAGAAGTCAATGCAACACCTGAAGTCCAAGCACCTGAAGCACATGTGGCCCCTGAAGCCCATGAAGACAATGCCAATGCCCCGGTTCCCCCTCCAAGACCTCACACAATGGAGCTGGCATTTGATCATGGTCAGCCAGTTATGGTTCGCTGGCCCATTCTGACTCCTCCGCCTGCTACTGGTCCATAATTTGAGTACCACGTTGAGCACAGGCCACAAGTCCAAAAGCCCAAGCCAAGACTTCCACGATTCCCAGGCACTGCCACTTCACCTGGGGTCTTCAATGCGAATGGCTTCGTGGCACATAATACCTTCTTCAACAGCTCCAAGAACCCTTATACCAGACCGCGCATTTCCTCAGATCGGTTCTGGAGCTATCAGCAGCGCAGCTACTATTCTTGTGTCCTATACAATCAAGGGCGCATATTTCTACATATGCACCTCGAATCTGAAGCTATAGCTGGACTGCCCTGCCTTGAAGAAGCATTGGATTGTTTCAGAGATGCTGGTCTGTTGCAGTTCATCACTGACAAGGAGCACTGGAACGAAGAATTGCTGCTTCAATTCTATGCCACTCTTCATATTCGAGGCTACAACAGGGATCCGAAGACTTGGGTCCTTGAGTGGATGACAGGCAATGTCCATCATGAAGCTAAAGCTCTTGATATCATTGAGCTCACAGGCCTGCACACTCCTGGTGAATACTATGAACCAGGTTGTCAACAACATCAAAATGCCTTGGAAAGCATCTTTCAGAAGCCAGAACCCAACATGAGTCAAATGCTGAGCATGATGAAGCCTCTGCCTCACGATGTTGAATACCCATCTGAGTTCTTTGTTGAAGACCTAGAGTACCTGCCTCGCACCATTTACCACATCATCAGGAAGACTCTATGGCCTATCAAAGGACACTCATCTACAGCGAAGCTTGAAGGAGCAATGAACACTTTGGTTTTCTATATCTTCAATGGCATCAGCTTCAATGCTCAAGACTTCTTCATCAGGCAGTTGGCTGCGTCTGGCTCCGACATCTTTGGGTTAAAATTCTATGCTCCATGGGTCATGCATCTCATCAAGCGTCACTCAGCCTTCAACTATCAGCCGTCTGCGTGCAATCATCTTATATGCTTGCCCGAGGTTGATCTTTCAATTGAAGCCATTTACCCAGAGCCTGCCAAGGATCCCATTTATCTTCACAATGCTGATCACCAAAGCTTCACCCAGCAGGAATTCCAGCAGTGTCTCGTGTTTATCCCCTTGTTGGAAACACACGTGCCCCTCGTGCTCAAACTGATGCCACTGGTAGCAGCATTGCGCAAAGGCCTCGACGACGATCTCATGTCCTAAATGACTGAGAGATTCTAGTCGCGCTGCATCAGAAATAGGACAAATATCACGACTGGCTTAAGCATCAGATGCAAAGCCTCTTGGTGGATGTCAACCGCATTCGCAATCTTGCCACCAAGAATGCTTTTGTCACTCATAAAACATGTCAGTGGTCGTGGAAGAGTTTGACCCTACTCAGTGCTGAAGCTGATCTGCATGACGATGGCTTCACCGAACACTTCAAGTTTGACTCAACTCCTCCCAGAAATGCTCACTTGCGTCGGACTCCCTCACTTGAAGACTCTGAATACTCGTCCTCAGCTGTGATCGTAAATGCCAGAGTCATCGATGACCAAGATGATGCAACTTCACCTTCTCCAACTTCAGCGCGTGTCGACACTGCACCAAGTTCCTCTGCACCACCGGATCTCAACAACGACCCTGCTGCCTCGCCTTCACCTCATGGGAACGAGTAGGCGCTCTATGTCTTCAAACCTTTTTGGTCCTCACTGACAAAAGGGGGAGAAGCATATGAGTTGATAGTCTTCAAGCGGGTCCATATGGGTGGTTAATTTACTTTTTGCTACTTTTGTCAAGTGCTTACAACTCTCGTTTTCGATACATTTGGTTCTTTGAGTTGTAACACTTAAACTCGATGGCCGTCTGCTACTTATTTGCTATTCTGTGATGCGATGATAAATTCCGCATGTGCGACGATAAATTCCACACTTAGATCATTTTGCAGACGTACATTTTTCATTATGCATGTCATTATCTTCGTTAGATCATATCTTGCATAATGACTTGTCATCATGAGTTGAAGAGGATCTCCACAAGTACAACCTGCCATGTGCATTTGCATTCCAAAAGAAAATTACTTATATGCACATCTTCAGGGGGAGCCCTTGCAACTTATGAAGACAATACCCTATCCTTTACAATTTCACATATTTTATTCCCCGTTGAAAACTTCAACCAGTTTGTCATCAATCACCAAAAAGGGGGAGATTGTAAGTGCATCTAGTGCCACCCCTAGTTGGTTTTGGAGTATTGACGACAAACCTGGTTGAGGGACTAATGTGTTTGTGAGAATTGCAGGATAACACAGGTAGAAGTCCCTCATTGATTCGGTTTTCCTACCAGAGATGACCCCTAAAAATGAATGAAGACATTGAAGTCAAAGGTGGTATGTGAAGACATTCACATTGAAGACTATGACAAGAGAAGACATCGCATGAAGACTATGGAGCGCGAAGACTTAGTTGTTTCGTCGTTCTTTTTCTTCTTTGTTGAGTCATAGGAACCACCGTACTGTTAAGTGGGGTCCAAGTGAACCAGTCAGAATGACTGAAGTGATGCTTAACCAAATCCTATGTCTTTGAGTGAAGACTATGAGAGAAAATCTTGTCCAGAGTTGGATAAGTCAGCTTTGCTTGTAGCCCAAGTAAAGTTGCCGTGTGTGTTTGAAATCTGACCGTTGGAACACGTGTCAGTTCCTTAGTGACCAAGGGTCATTTCGGACAAATCAGGTCGGGTTGCCTAGTGGCTATAAATAGCCCACCCCCTACAACCATAAACGGTTGGCTGCTCAGAGTTAGTGCACGGCTTTTGTCGTTTGAGAGCAACCCACCTCGAAGCCTTTGAGAGAGAATTCCTTGCGAGGATAAAACCCTAAACACCCAGAGCCAAAGAGTGTTAGGCATCACTTAAGTCTTCCTGTCTGTGTGATCTGAAGACTTATTACACTTGAGGACTGTGAATCCTCCAGCCGGTTAGGCGTCGCGTTCTGAGCATCCAAGAGTCATTGTGGATCGCCGGTGAATGAAGTCTGTGAAGGTTTGGAAGTCTACCTTGAATACTTACCAGAGTTATTGGGCGAGGACTGGGTGTCCTTAGCTCAAGGGGAATAAGGTGAAGACGAGGTCTTCTGAGTTGAATCTCAGCCTCCCTAACCAGACGTACAGTTGTCACAGCAACTGGAACTGGTCCAACAAATCATTGTCTTCAACGAGTCACTGGTTTCATCCTTCCCTTCCCTTTACTTACTGTTGGTCCTTGTGAAGTCATTGTATGATTGCTTTATCTTTTGTCTTCACTGAGTGACTGCTTGTTCTGATTGGCTTCACATTTCCTACCTGATCTTTACTGCCTAGTTGCTATTAGTCATTGTGCTTTCACTCCATTGAATACTTGACTATGGTTTGCCTAGTGTAGTCTACCTTCCGCTGCATGGTAATAGGTTTATTTCTATCGTTTGTCTTCGAAACTTCCATGTTTTGAAGACTTTCATAAAAATCGCCTATTCACCCCCCTCTAGTCGATCACTAGCACTTTCAGCAGGTGATGCACGGTGGCTCTGGTGGAGGTGTCATTTTTAGTCTGTTGCTGTTGGATCGAAGGTGATGCAGCAGTAGCGGGAGACATGCGGTATGGTACGTCTTTATCTTCCCTTGTCTTCTCTAGAGGTATCCGACTATAGAGGCGCCGGTAGAGGATAAGGGCGGATGGTACAGACGACTTCAATGACGAGTTTATGCACTTCGGTGGGAACACAAGATCTCTTATCGAGCTATGTTGACGCGTGCCTGCGTTGTGTCCTTGCTGAAGGTGGTGGACTAAAGCTTGGATTTGGGGATGAGAATCCCGAGTTAAACCCTATGGTGGACTCGCCATCATCGGCGCACATGCGGCTATTCATTCTTGAAGGCGTAGCCTAGGAGTTGTGTATTTTTCGTTTCTGATGTGTCTTGTAACATATGGTTAGTGGCTATTCGGGGGAGTTACTGTCACGAGGTATACAAACTTAGGGTTTGTTTTCTGCTTTATTTTTAGGTCAAGGTTGTTCGGCTGCTGGAATTTTTTTATTAATAAAATATGGCTGCATGTATCTTTCTGATGGAAAGGCCGGGGATCATCCTCCTTTTCTAAAAAAGAAAATCTATAGGAAGTGAATCTTTTCCTCAGTGAGTGCACACTTGGTGGGAGAGTATATATGCACCCCCCCTTCATTTCTGGGGTTAGAGAAGATGAAAATGCTTTGAGAGTCAAGTGCCTCCTCTTATTCAAGGCCTCTCTTTGGGAGATAAATAAGATCAATACCTCCACTTTGTTGGGGATGAACAAGACCTCTGATTTGGGATGGACTCCTCCTTTGTTTTTTCTCTTTCTTTGGATTTGAATTGGATCGATTGACAAATCAGATGGATTTCAGCTGTAAGAGTCTTATTGACTAGAGTTCCTTTCCAAAGGCGAGCGCATTTGATGTGTGGTGTTCGTTTGTGTTTCGTCGGGTAGTACTCACTGACTATCCTTCACCAATTCTTGCAGATCAAACAAACCCCTTGTGTCACAAGGTTTGCACTACACCAGTGACATGACGGCACATCTATTAAGATCATGACTCACACTTGACTGATGGATATTCATAATTGATTATGGACCCTCACCTGCTCAGGACAGTCCCATTACAGATTTTTTGGAGGGGGACACGCTTGACCCAGCGCAAAAACAGAACATAAATATTCTAAATTTCCTGAAGACCAAAAGCAGAACAAACATTCAAAACTGTCACAAGTACGTTTATACAACTTCTGCGGTAGAGATGCCACTCGCTCTTCCGGTATCATAGACACACCCTATGCCTTAGAGGGGTCTTCACCGAATATTGCCAGATGTGCACGGTGCCCGTTTAAAAAAAATCTGTACAGCTCAAAAAAAATCCGAAACTTGTCGTAAACACACGCACACACGCACACACGCACGCACGCACGCGCGCATGCGCACACACACACACACACTACATATGCGCAAAAATTCATAACATTTTGTTTTCCCACATGGCGTACAAAATAAAGGCAAATATGTTTTTTCAAATTGGTTGGAATTTTTTGTTTTTGGGCCGGAATTTTGTTTTTTTGCACAATTACATATTACATTTTTTCAAAAAAAATCCATAGATCCGTACTGAATACATACAAGTTTCCAAAGAATTATTTTAAACTTTTCAAATATGGTTTTTGCTTTTTTCAGAAAAACTTCACACTCGGGTCTTCACTGGTTACCCATATGGGGTTAATGATAACCTCATAGTCTTGCATATGTATATGATACTAAAAGGGGACGCGCCCTTGGTCACGATGGTCCTCTTCAGAATTTTCAGCAATTCCAAACTTTCAAAAATTTGAACATTTGAAATTCCAACCTGATTACTCAGAGTCACATGAACGTGCCTGCAGGAGAGAGAAGCTGGGATAGAATATCAGACCAACTCCACCGCGCGACCCTATCCTGTTCGGCCCCGTCCGTTTGGGGTAAAACGGACAAAGGAGGCGGCCCAGCACGCAACGGCCCGGACACATCTTGTCCGTTTTGTGTCCGGGCCGACCCATTTCGAGCGCAAACTTGCGCCGGATTTGGGTCGCGACGGACACCAAACGGACGCGCGCCTCGTCCGCATCGGGGCCGCGTGGCAGGCGGCCACCTACCTCCCATCCGCCCACATCAATGCAAACGAGCGGGCGGCCCCACCTGTCATCCGCACGTCGAACGGTCGCCGTCCTTCTTCAAGTGGAAAGCATGGACGGGTCGTTGTCCACACTGCCCCACGCCATCCCGCGGCCTCCTCGAAACCCGACAGCCCAAACCCTAGCCAACACCTCGCCGGCCGGCCGTCCGCAGCCATGGGCCTCTGGAACTACGGCCGCAAAGGCAAGCACGACCGCGAGGCTGGTTCCTCGTCGGGACGCCGCCGCAAGCCCGCATCGCCATCGCCACCACGCCGGGCCCTCGCGCCGCCTGCCTTCTCCATCGCGCGTCGGTGTGCCGCCGTTATTGGGAGACGAGGACGCCGCTCCCCTGGAGCGACGTCCATCTCCCCAATAACTGGCATCTCTCCGCTGATCGGGTCCCGATACCGCCAGTCCCGACGAGTGGCCGTGCGCGCGACAAGGAGATCGAGCGCCGCCGCCGCCTCCTCCCCGACGACCTCTTCTACGACCCCAGGTACGCCCCCGACTCCAGACTCTGGGACACCTAGTTTCGTGACGAGCACGACACTAGGCGCGCGTCATTCTTCGCCGGCACCTCGACGAGGCCGCGGCGGCCACGACAGAAGCGCGTAGCACCTGCTCCCCAGGAGCGCGGGGCGTAGGCGGGTGCGCGGCGTCACGCCCACGCCGTCGCCTTCCCCGTCTTCATCGGCACCTCCCCTCCTCGCATGACAGCGAAGGAGGAGGCCCGTCTCCTGCAGCGTGTCATGGACGACTCCATGAACACGCACGACGAGCGACAGTGGGACGCCCTGGAGAAGACCATGGCCCTCTCTGCCGCCGGGACGTCGCCTTCCCGGAGCTGCAGATGGCGGCTGTCATGGAGGAGGCGATGGAGGAGGACCCACCGTCCGTGTTCCAGCTGTTGGAAATATGCCCTAGAGGCAATAATAAATTGGTTATTATTATATTTCCTTGTTCATGATAATCGTTTATTATCCATGCTAGAATTGTATTGATAGGAAACTCAGATACATGTGTGGATACATAGACAACACCATGTCCCTAGTAAGCCTCTAGTTAACTAGCTCGTTGATCAATAGATGGTGACGGTTTCCTGACCATGGACATTGGATGTCGTTGATAACGGGATCACATCATTAGGAGAATGATGTGATGAACAAGACCCTATCCTAAGCATAGCACAAGATCATGTAGTTCGCATGCTAAAGCTTTTCTAATGTCAAGTATCATTTTCTTAGACCATGAGATTGTGCAACTCCCGGATACCGTAGGAATACTTTGGGTGTGCCAAAGATCACAACGTAATTGGGTGGCTATAAAGGTACACTACAGGTATCTCCGAAAGTGTCTGTTGGGTTGGCACGAATCGAGACTGGGATTTGTCACTCCGTGTAAATGGAGAGGTATCTCTGGGCCCACTCGGTAGGACATCATCATAATGTGCACAATGTGATCAAGGAGTTGATCACGGGATGATGTGTTACGGAACGAGTAAAGAGACTTGCCAGTAACAATATTGAACAAGGTATCGGGATACCGACGATCGAATCTCGGGCAAGTATCGTACCGCTAGACAAAGGGAATTATATACGGGATTGATTAAGTCCTTGACATCGTGGTTCATCCGATGAGATCATCATGGAACATGTGGGAGCCAACATGGGTATCCAGATCCCGCTGTTGGTTATTGACCGGAGAGTTATCTCGGTCATGTCTGCATGGTTCCCGAACCCATAGGGTCTACACACTTAAGGTTCGATGACGCTAGGGTTATAAGGAATAGATATACGTGGTTACCGAATGTTGTTCGGAGTCCCGGATGAGATCCCGGACGTCAAGTGGAGTTCCGGAATGGTCCGGAAGTAAAGATTTATATATGGGAAGTCCTGTTTTGGTCACCGGAAAGGTTATGGGGTTTATCGGTAACGTACCGGGACCACCGGGAGGGTCCCGGGGGTCCACCAAGTGGGGCCACAAGCCCCGGAGGGCTGCATGGGCCAAGTGTGGGAGGGGACCAGCCCCAGGTGGGCTGGTGCCCCCCCCCCCACAAGAGCCCAAGGCGCCTAAGGGGAGGAAGGGGGGCAAACCCTAAGGGCAGATGGGCCTTAGGGCCCATGCCTGGTGCGCCTCCCTCTCCCCTCCACCTGGCCGCCACCCAGATGGGATCTGGGGGCTGCCGCCACCCCTAGGGAGGGAACCCTAGGTGGGGGCGCAGCCCCTCCCCTCCCTCTATATATACTTGAGGTTTGGGTTGCTCAAGACACACGAGTTCCTCTCCTTCTTGGTGCAGCCCTACCCCTCTCCCTCCTCGTCTCTTGCGGTGCTTGGCGAAGCCCTGCTGGAGTACCACGCTCCTCCACCACCACCACGCCGTTGTGCTGCTGCTGGATGGAGTCTTCCTCAACCTCTCCCTCTCTCCTTGCTGGATCAAGGCATGGGAGACGTCACCGGGCTGTACGTGTGTTGAACGCGGAGGTGCCGTCCGTTCGGCACTAGGATCTCCGGTGATTTGGATCACGACGAGTACGACTCCTTCAACCCCGTTCTCTTGAACACTTCCGCTTAGCGATCTACAAGGGTATGTAGATGCACTCTCCTTCCCCTCGTTGCTGGTTTCTCCATAGATAGATCTTGGTGACACGTAGGATAATTTTGAATTTCTGCTACGTTCCCCAACAGTGGCATCATGATCTAGGTCTATTGCGTAGATTCTATGCACGAGTAGAACACAAAGCAGTTGTGGGCGTTGATTTTGTCAATTTACTTGCCGTTACTAGTCTTATTTTGATTCGGCGGCATCGTGGGATGAAGCGGCCCGGACCGACCTTACACGTACTCTTACGTGAGACTGGTTCCACCGACTGACATGCACTAGTTGCATAAGGTGGCTAGCGGGTGTCTGTCTCTCCCACTTTAGTCGGATCGAATTCGATGAAAAGGGTCCTTATGAAGGGTAAATAGCAATTGGCATATCACGTTGTGGTTTTTGCGTAGGTAAGAAACGTTCTTGCTAGAAACCCATAGCAGCCACGTAAAACATGGAAACAACAATTAGAGGACGTCTAACTTGTTTTTGCAGGGTATGCTATGTGATGTGATATGGCCAAGAAGAATGTGATGAATGATATGTGATGTATGAGATGATCATGTTCTTGTAATAGGAATCACGACTTGCATGTCGATGAGTATGACAACCGGCAGGAGCCATAGGAGTTGTCTTAATTTATTTATGACCTGCGTGTCAACATAAACATCATGTAATTACTTTACTTTATTGCTAACCGTTAGATATAGTAGTAGAAGTAATAGTTGGCGAGACAACTTCATGAAGACACGATGATGGAGATCATGATGATGGAGATCATGGTGTCATGCCGGTGACGATGATGATCAAGGAGCCCCGAAGATGGAGATCAAAAGGAGCAATATGATATTGGCCATATCATGTCACTATTTGATTGCATGTGATGTTTATCATGTTTATACATCTTATTTGCTTAGAACGACGGTAGTAAATAAGATGATCCCTCTTTAAAATTTCAAGAAAGTGTTCCCCCTAACTGTGCACCGTTGCGAAAGTTCGTCGTTTCGAAGCACCACGTGATGATCGGGTGCGATAGATTCTTACGTTCGAATACAACGGGTGTTGACGAGCCTAGCATGTACAGACATGGCCTCGGAACACATGCGAAACACTTAGGTTAACTTGACGAGCCTGGCATGTACAGACATGGCCTCGGAACACAAGAGACCGAAAGGTCGAGCATGAGTCGTATGGTAGATACGATCAACATGAAGATGTTCACCGGTGATGACTAGTCCGTCTCACGTGATGATCCGACACGACCTAGTTGACTCGGATCATGTAATCACTTAGATGACTAGAGGGATGTCTATCTGAGTGGGAGTTCATAAGATGAACTTAATTATCCTGAACATAGTCAAAAAGTCTTCGCAAATTATGTCATGGCTCGCGCTTCAGTTCTACTGTTTATATATGTTCCTAGAGAAAATTTAGTTGAAAGTTGATAGTAGCAATTATGCGGACTAGGTCCGTAAACTGAGGATTGTCCTCATTGCTTCATAGAAGGCTTATGTCCTTAATGCACCGCTCAGTGTGCTGAACCTCGAACGTCGTCTGTGGATGTTGCGAACATCTGACATACACATTTTGATAACTACGTGATAGTTCAGTTAAACGGTTTAGAGTTGAGGCACCGAAGATGTTTTGAAACGTCGCGAAACATATGAGATGTTTCGAGGGCTGAAATTGGGATTTCAGGCTCGTGCCCACGTCAAGAGGTATAAGACCTCCCACGATTTTCTTAGCCCACAAACTAAGGGAGAAAAGCTCAATTGTTGAGCTTGTGCTCAGATTGTTTGAGTACAACAATCATTTGAATCGAGTGGGAGTTGATCTTCCAGATGAGATAGTGATGTTTCTCCGAAGTCATTACCACCAAGCTGCTAGAGCTTCATGATGAACTATAATATATCAGGGACATATATGATGATCCTTGAGATATTCGCGATATTTGACACCACAAAAGTAGAAATCAAGAAGGAGCATTAATTATTGATGGTTGGTGAAACCACTAGTTTCAAGAAGGGCAAGGGCAAAAAAAAGGGATACTTCATGAAACGGCAATTCAGCTGCTGCTCTAGTGAAGAAACCTAAGGTTGAACCCAAACTCGAGACTAAGTGCTTCTGTAATAAGGGGAACAGCAACTGGAGCAGAATTACCCTAGATACTTGGTAGATGAGAAGGCTGGCAAGGTCGATAGAAGTATATTGGATGTACATTGTGTTAATGTGTACTTTACTAGTACTCCTAGTAGCACCATGGTATTAGATACCGGTTCGGTTGCTAAATGTTAGTAAACTCGAAATAAAAGGCTGCGGAGTAAACGGAGACTAGCTAATGGTGAGCTGGCAATATGTGTTGGAAGTTTTTCCAAGCTTGATGTGATCAAGCATCGCACGCTCCCTCTACCATCGAGATTGGTGTTTGCATTGAGCATAGACATGATTGGATTATGTCTATCGCAATACGGTTATTCATTTAAGGAGAATAATGGTTACTCTGTTTATTTGAATAATACCTTCAATGGTCTTGCACCTAAAACGAATGGTTTGTTGAATCTCGATCGTAGTGATACACATGTTCATGCCAAAAGATATAAGATAGTAATGATAGTACCACCTACTTGTGGCACTGCCACGTAAGTCATATCGGTATAAAACACATGAAGAAGCTCCATGTTGATGGATCTTTGGGCTCACTCGTTTTTGAAAAGTTTGAGACATGCGAACCATGTCTGTTGGTGTATATGCATGAAGAAACTCCATGCAAATGGACCGTTTGGACTCACTTGATTTTGAATCACTTGAGACATGCAAATCATACCACATGGGCAAGCTGACTGAAAGCCTCGTTTTCAGTAAAAAGGAACTAGAAAGCAACTTATTGGAAGTAATACATTTTGATGTGTGCAGTCCAATGAGTGCTGAGGCGAGTAGTGGATATCGTTATGTTCTTACTTCACAGATGATTTGAGTAGATGTTGAGTATATTTACTTGATGAATCACGAGTCTGAATTATTGAAAAGTTCAAGTAATTTCAGGGTGAAGGTGAGAGATCGTCGTGACAAGAGGATAAAATATCTATGATATGATCATAGAGATGAATATATAAATTACGAGTTTGGCACATAATTAAGACATTGTGGAAATTGTTTCACAACTAATACAGCCTGGAACACCATAGTGTGATGGTGTGTCCGAACATCATAACTGC
This sequence comes from Triticum aestivum, assembly GCF_018294505.1. Classification (NCBI taxonomy): domain Eukaryota; kingdom Viridiplantae; phylum Streptophyta; class Magnoliopsida; order Poales; family Poaceae; genus Triticum; species Triticum aestivum. The sequence continues at coordinate 705,640,091 of NC_057797.1, read as the reverse complement.
ACCCTATTGGATATGATGCATACCATGATGTCTCTTATAGAATTATCACGATAGTTTATGGGTTAGGCATTAGAGACAATCACATTCACTTTAAATAGGGCACCACGTAATTCTGATGAGATGACACCGTATGTACTATGGTTTAGAGAAACCAAGCTGTCATTTCTTAAAAGTTTGGGGTTGCGACGCTTATGTGAAAAAGTTTCAGGCTGATAAGCTTGAACCCAAAGCGGATAAATGCATCTTCATAGGACACCCAAAACAGTTGGGTATACCTCCTGTCTCAGATCCGAAAGCAATAAGGGATTGTTTCTAGAATCGGGTCCTTTATCGAGGAAAAGTTTCTCTCGAAAGAATTGAGTGGGAGGATGGTGGAGACTTGATGAGGTTATTGAACCGTCTCTTCAACTAGTGTGTGGCAGGGCACAGGGAGTTGTTCCTGTGGCACCTACACCAATTGAAGTGGAAGCTTATGATAGTGATCATGAAACTTCAGATTAAGTCACTACCAAACCTCGTGGGATGACAAGGATGCATACTACTTCAGAGTGGTACGTAATCCTGTCTTGGAAGTCATGTTGCTAGACAACAATGAACCTACGAGCTATGGAGAAGCGATGGTGGGCCCGGATTTCGATAAATGGCTCGAGGCCATAAAATTCGAGAGAGGATCCATGTATGAAAACAAAGTGTAGACTTTGGCAGAACGGCTCGATGGTCGTAAGGCTGTTGAGTACAGATGGATTTTAAAAGGAAGACGGACAATGATGGTAAGTATCACCATTAAGAAAGCTCGACTTGTCGTTAAGATGTTTTCCGACAAGTTCAAGGAGTTGACTACGATGAGACTTTCTCACTCGTAGCGATGCTAAGAGTCTATTGGAATTATATTAGCGATTACTGCATTATTTATAAAATCTTGCAAATAGGATGTCAAAAAACATTGTTTTCTCAATGATTTTCTTGAGGAAAGGTTGTATGTGATACAACCGGAAGGTTTTGTCAATCCTGAAAAATGCTAATAAGTATGCAAAGCTCCAGCAATCCTTCTAAGGACTGGAGTAAGCATCTCGGAGTTGGAATGTATGCTTTGATGATGATCAAAGATTTTGGGTTTATACAAAGTTTATGAGAAACTTGTATTTCCAAAGAAGTGAGTGGGAGCACTATAGAATTTCCGATGAGTATGTGTTGTTAACATGTTGTTGATCGGAAATGATGTAGAATTTCTGGAAAGCATGCAGAGTTATTTGAAAAGTGTTTCTCAATGGAAAGCCTGGATTAAGCTACTTGAACATTGAGCATCAAGATCTATAAGGATAGATCAAAACGCTTAATGGTACTTTCAAATGAGCACATACCTTGACATGATCTTGAAGGTGTTCAAGATGGATCAGCCAAAGAAGGAGTTCTTGCCTGAGTTGTAAGGACGAAGTTAAGACTTAAAGCTCGACCACGGTAGAAGAAAGAGGAAGGACGAAGGTCGTCCCCTGTGCTTTTGTCATAGGCTCTATACGGTATGCCATGCTGAGTACCGCACCTGATGTGTGCCTTGCCATATATCTGGCAAGAGGGTATAAAGGTGATCTAGGAGTAGATCACCAGATAGCGGTCTAAATTATCCTTAGAGGAATAAGGATATGTTTCTCGGTTATGGAGGTGATAAAGAGTTCGACGTAAAGAGTTACGTCGATGCAAGCTTAACACCTATCTGGATAGCTCTGAGTAGAGATACCGGATACGTATAATGGGGCAACAATTTAGAATAGCTCCAAGTAGAACAGTTATTTGAAATGGCTCCAAATGTGGCGTAGTAGTTGCATCTACAAGATGACATAGAGATTTGCGAAGTACATACGGATCTGAATGTTGCAGACCCGTTGACTGAAACCTCTCTCACAAGCAAACCCAGAACTCTTTGGGTGTTAGTCACATGGGGATGTGACCTTGAGTGTTAATCACATATCGATGTGAACTGGATTACTGACTCTAGTGCAAGTGGGAGACTGTTGGAAATATGCCCTAGAGGCAATAATAAATTGGTTATTATTATATTTCCTTGTTCATGATAATCGTTTATTATCCATGCTAGAATTGTATTGATAGGAAACTCAGATACATGTGTGGATACATAGACAACACCATGTCCCTAGTAAGCCTCTAGTTGACTAGCTCGTTGATCAATAGATGGTTACGGTTTCCTGACCATGGACATTGGATGTCGTTGATAACGGGATCACATCATTAGGAGAATGATGTGATGGACAAGACCCAATCCTAAGCATAGCACAAGATCGTGTAGTTCGCATGCTAAAGCTTTTCTAATGTCAAGTATCATTTCCTTAGACCATGAGATTGTGCAACTCCCGGATACCGTAGGAATACTTTGGGTGTGCCAAACGTCACAACGTAACTGGGTGGCTATAAAGGTACACTACAGGTATCTCCGAAAGTGTCTGTTGGGTTGGCACGAATCGAGACTGGGATTTGTCACTCCGTGTAAATGGAGAGGTATCTCTGGGCCCACTCGGTAGGACATCATCATAATGTGCACAATGTGATCAAGGAGTTGATCACGGGATGATGTGTTACGGAACGAGTAAAGAGACTTACCGGTAACGAGATTGAACAAGGTATCGGGATACCGACGATCGAATCTCGGGCAAGTATCGTACCGCTAGACAAAGGGAATTGTATACGGGATTGATTAAGTCCTTGACATCGTGGTTCATCCGATGAGATCATCGTGGAACATGTGGGAGCCAACATGGGTATCCAGATCCCGCTGTTGGTTATTGATCGGAGAGTTATCTCGGTCATGTCTACATGGTTCCCGAACCCGTAGGGTCTACACACTTAAGGTTCGATGACGCTAGGGTTATAAGGATAGATATACGTGGTTACCAAATGTTGTTCGGAGTCCCGAATGAGATCTCGGATGTCACGAGGAGTTCCGGAATGGTCCGGAGGTAAAGATTTATATATGGGAAGTCCTGTTTTGATCACCGGAAAGGTTTCAGGGTTTATCGGTAACGTACCGGGACCACCGGGAGGGTCCCGGGGGTCCACCAAGTGAGGTCACAAGCCCCGGAGGGCTGCATGGGCCAAGTGTGGGAGGGGACCAGCCCTAGGTGGGCTGGTGCGCCCCCCCCCCCACAAGGGCCCAAGGCGCCTAAGGGGAGGAAAGGGGGCAAACCCTAAGGGCAAATGGGCCTTAGGGCCCATGCCTGGTGCGCCTCCCTCTCCCCTCCACCTGGCCGCCACCCAGATGGGATCTGGGGGCTGCCACCAACCCTAGGGAGGGAACCCTAGGTGGGGGCGCAGCCCCTCCCCCCTCCCCCCTATATATACTTGAGGTTTGGGCTGCCCAAGACACACGAGTTCCTCTCCTTCTTGGCGCAGCCCTACCCCTCTCCCTCCTCGTCTCTTGCGGTGCTTGGCGAAGCCCTGCTGGAGTACCACACTCCTCCACCACCACCACGCCGTTGTGCTGCTGCTGGATGGAGTCTTCCTCAACCTCTCCCTCTCTTCTTGCTGGATCAAGGCATGGGAGACGTCACCGGGCTGTACGTGTGTTGAACGCGGAGGTGTCGTCCGTTCGGCACTAGGATCTCCGTGATTTGGATCACGACGAGTACGACTCCTTCAACCCTGTTCTCTTGAACGCTTCCGCTTAGCGATCTACAAGGGTATGTAGATGCACTCTCCTTCCCCTCGTTGCTGGTTTCTCCATAGATAGATCTTGGTGACACGTAGGAAAATTTTGGATTTCTGCTACGTTCACCAACACCAGCAGCTGCTGGGCCAGGGGTGGGGCTGGTCCTGCACTGCTCCGGAGATGGCCGCCGGCGTGGGCGTGAACTGGTGCCCCACTCCGCCGCGGTGACAGGAGCGGGAGGCGTCGCCACGGGAGGAGGTGGTGCCGGCACCTCCGGCCGTCCAGCCCGCCCCCGTCTACCACGCATCGCCGGCCCACCTGTGGACGCCGCCGGCCTACGTCGACCTCGTCAGCGACGACGACGACACCGGCGGCCAGTGAAAACGGCGACTGCCACGGCATCGACGGGCGTGGCAGGAGCGCGCAGGAGGCGTTTTTTTATTTTGTTTTTATATGTTAATTATGAAACTGGGCCTTTTAAGTGGCCGTGGAAACTAGGCCGTTTTGTGGCCGACCCCTATATATGTTTTATGTTTTTTAAATGTGTTTATTTACTTTTTTAGTTATTTCATTCTAGTTTTTATATATTTTTTATTCACGTCCACCCTGAACACGATTTATGGTGCGGCCGCGCGGTGGGCGTACGTACGACCCATCTGACAAAGCCAGACACGGGCGAACTCATCGGCGCCTCAAAGGGACAAAATCCGGTCAATCCGGACTTCCGTTTGGGGCCGCGTGATGGAGTTGGCCTCACATGCCTGACCATCACAAGTGGTCACGATCACCTGGGGAGAGCAAAATCTCGCATACTTAGATTTGAAATTGAGATACTGTAAGATATCGTTAAACTAGAGATATTTTTTGATTCTCGTGTGGATTCACCAAACGATCAACGGCTCCATTGCTCAACGCTGGCGCCGTCTGGATTCTTTTTCCTCCAAGAGGCCGGGAAAATTGACTCACGGCAGAGGCGTCGCGCAACGGTGCGGTGCTGAGCTAAGTCAAGCTAATGTTGACCGCAGATTTAGACCCTAGCTAGCTAGCTAGCGCCATTGTTGTCCCCCTTATTACTCGATCGACGGTGGTCCCCGATTTCAACGAGAGGAGGACGAAGACGACACGCATCCGTGCGCAATTGGATCAGATTAGGATTATTCCCCTGCTCCAGCTGCTATCTTGCTGCACATCCTTTTCGGCACTTCGGGTTTGCAGGATACAGAGAACTCTCTGCGGATATGGGCGATGCGGGTGAAATTCATCTTCAGATTGCAGGTCCCTCTCGCCCTCATCTTGAATTCTTGATGCTGGAATTTTCTTGTGGTTGTAGGCCGCTGGATCCATTTGCCGGACTAATCGGCCGGCGATGCAGGTACACGAGGCGAAGAAGAAGCTCAAGGCGTAGCTGGCAATGGCACGTCCCCGGCGCCAACGTCGGTGTCGGAGCGCGTACAATGGTGGGCGGTGGTGCTCGTCAACGTCGTGCTCGTGCTCGCCGGGCAGAGCGTGGCGAACCTCCTCGGCAGGATCTACTACGACCAGGGCGGCGGCAGCTTGTGGATCGCCACGGTGGTTCAGTCCTGCGGCACGCCGCTCGCCATCCCGCTGCTCCTCTACTTCCGGCGCCGCCCAAAGGCCACCGCGACCGCGGTGACGCGCCCGCCGCTCCTCAAGATCTCGGCCATCTACGCCGGCCTGGGGGTCCTCCTCGCCGGCGACAACCTGATGTACTCCTACGCGCTGCTCTACCTGCCGCTGTCGACCTACTCGCTCGTCTGCGCGACGCAGCTCTCCTTCAACGCCGTCTTCTCCTACTTCCTCAACAAGCAGAGGTTCACCGCGCTCATCCTCAACTCCGTCGTGCTGCTCACCTTCTCCGCGGCGCTGGTCGGTGTCAGCCACGGCTCGGACGGGACCAACAGCAGCGTCCCGCCGGGGAAGTTCCCGCTGGGGTTCGCGCTGACGCTGACGGCGTCGGCGCTCTTCTCCCTCATCCTGTCCCTGATGCAGCTGACATTCGACAAGGTGCTCAGGAGCGACACCTTCCACGACGTGATGGAGATGCAGTTCTGGAGCAACACCGCCGCGGCCGTGGTGTCGGTGGCCGGGTTGTTCATCTCCGGGGAGTGGAGCGCCCTGCACGGCGAGATGGACGGGTACAGGCAGGGCAGGGTGGCCTACGGGATGACGCTGGCCTGGACGGCCATATCGTGGCAGCTGACCACCATGGGCCTGATGGGGCTCGTCGCGGCCGTGTCGTCGCTCTTCACCAACGTGATCAGCACTGTGGGGCTGCCGCTGTCGCCCATCATCGCCGTCATCTTCCTCGGCGACCGGATGGACGGGGTGAAGGTGCTGGCCATGCTCGTTGCCGTCTGGGGCTTCTTGTCCTACATCTACCAGCACTACCTTGATGATGCCAAGGTCAAGAAGATACTAGCTGAGAGATCAGCCGACGACGATGACCAACACCGGACTGTAAAACTCGCTACAGAGTGAACAAAATTCGAGCTGAAACTAGAAGAACAGAGCATTTTCGGGACAGGATAGGACTTCCTATCGCTGCCCACTCTATGATGTGACGTGGCATCTTTTGGTTGGTTATGATCGCAGGCTTCACATCGAAATTCAGGGGCGTGTGTGTGGGCGATTAGGGGGGATTTATGTATGTATGCCGTGCCGCTAAATGGCCTTGCTTTAGGCTTGCTGTAGCCTTTTCAGCATGATACCGTGCTGCTAAATGGTCTCATGTACAAATGTGTCGCTATAACTAATTTGGAGGTCCGCCGCTAGTTAAAACACTAATGTATGGAGTGGGGCATTTTGGAGGCCGAGCTCCATGGACATCATTATTTTTAATTTTTTGAAAATCTCATTTTGAAGTTTCAAAAAAGTCACACATGTTTGTACGGATGTACAGTATATTATGTGTGTGTAAAAATTGAAGATAATATGCATTATGATCCAAGCTAAACAAAAAAGACAAATTCATGCATTTTTTATAGTGAACAGTGCACATACTCTTCATCATTTCAAAATCGCAATTTTCTCTTTTTTGTGTTGCTCTCATCATAATGTATATCATCATCAATTTTTACAGACATGTATTGTACATCCGTATCAACACGTGTGATTTTTTTTAAAAAAAATTAAACTTCACACTGAGATTTTTTAATTTTGAAAATAAAGGACTTCATGGAGCTCAGCCTCCGTTTAGCATTGCCGTGATGTGTGCTCTATCATACTGTACTTTTTAAATAGACTAGTAAACAAGCTCGTCCGTTGCAATGGAAAAAACCCCACCACCCGACATATCTCATCCACAGTTTATTATATCTGCCTTCACTCTGTTATCTATAGCTCTTTGGCGTACATGCATTTTCTCTGCAACACAAATATTCTTGTTCCATTGTTCAATCTTTTGCATATAGTTGGACCATAAGTGACAAAGTTTGAGAGGAGTTCTGTAAGCGGGTGGATGCATGAGTTGTATGAGCTGGTAAGAAATGCAGGGGAGTGCTGCTACACACACGGCGGATTTTGGAAGATTTTCGCATGATTATACACATCAAGTCGTCCATGCGTAGAGTATGTAAGCATTTTGTGTAGCTCGGCCAGTCACTGTCGTCTAACCCGAAGTTCTGAATGCAGGGTAGCCAACCTAGTGGCGTCTCACCTCCTCGGGGCAAAAACTATATTTTTTAAAGGAGAATTGCCCACAGGACTCTGCATCATATGCAACCATATTATCAAAAAAAGCCTGCAAAAAATACGAAGTGTGGTACAAAGTCTTGAAAAAGAAATAAAAGATACACAAGGCCACAACCGGCATAAATAAGACTTGATGCTTATATACCTATCCTATTGCTGGACCACCATTCAACCAGTTGTAAGTATCACGTACAACGGTTGCACCCATAAGCCATATGCTTCTTGGCTTCTGCACGACTGAGTAATGACCACGTATGGATCGAGTAAGTTGCTCTGTAGATGACCTGCAAAAAATTGATAATGTTATATCTTTTAAAAATGATGTCGTTTCGGTCCATATTGCCCAAAGTAATGTGCACACTCTGTCTCAAATGTGCACCATTAGTTTAGGCTCCACCCCATTAAGCCAAGTCCCAAATAAAATGTTATGTTATTAGGTGAACCAACATTTAAAGGCCACGTACACTGTACGCCACAATAATTTGGCCAATGAGCATTGAATGAACAGATGTTGAATCGATTGGTCAAGATCATAAAACTACACCGTTTGCTACCCTCCCAACAATGTTTTGCCAGGTTGTCTATTATCAAGATCACTTTCTTGTGAACAAACCTCATAAATTTTTTTATCTTTAGAGGCACCTTAAATTTTCAAATGTGTAGCGATTTGGGATTGGTCCAGTATTTAAATCAATATACATTGACTTTACTGAGAATACTCCTGATTCCGACAGTCTCCAGCATAGTGTATCCGGCTTATATCTAATAGGCTAATCTCCATCAACCTACACATGAGATGTAGTCATCTATCCCACCGTTCACCCACAAGTGATCTTCTAAACTGAATGTTTAAGGGAACTGATCCTAAAACTATACTCGTGAAAGCCTCTTTCCATTGTACAATATTGTAGAGAGTAGGATATTGAATGGCCAGTGGCTTGTCCCCTAGCCATGTGTCCTCCCAAAACCTAGTGGTACTACCCTTCCCAACAATTAATTTGGTCCTATTGAAATAGGCTAACTTTGTACACATAAATCCCTTCCAGAATAATGAATCATTCGGCTGGGCCGTTACTTGCGAGTGTTTTGGAATGTAAGTACTTATTATGCAACAATTGTATACACACTCCCTCGTTCTCCACCGATAGTCTGTACAACCATTTGCTAGGTAGGCATCTATTCTTTACCTCAAGGTTTTCAATTCCTAGGCCCTCTTGGTCCTTCAGTTTATAGATTATTTCTCATTTAGCCAACCTGTATTTAGATTTATTCTGTCGCTTTGCCAGAAAAAACATGATCGATAAAAGTCTAATTTTTTCTGTACCCTAACAGGTACTTCTAAGAAAGACAAAAGGACCATCGATATACTCATCAGCATGGAGTTAACGAGAATAAGTTGTCCCCTGTAAGACATAAGATTGCCCTTCCAACAACTCCATTTTTTTTCTTAAATCAATCCGTAATGTATTCTCATTCTTTATTGCTTAGCTTTCGGTGATGAATTGGTATTTCCAGACATCTAAATGGGAGAGCTCCCAACTCACACCCAAACAACTGTCTATAATTATCTTGTTCTTCTTTGGCGCGCCCAAACCAGAATAATTCACTCTTATTAAAATTGATTTTCAAATCTGATAGTTGTTCAAAAAGACATAAAACCAACTTCATATTCCTCGCCTTCGCCATATCGTGTTCCACATATTTGACCCAAAAAAAGCAACATATGCCAATTATTAGGAAACAAACTCCTCATAAACATTAGTATACTCCAGATTTTTGTATTTGCAAATATCTAATTGTAAAGTCTATTATCAAGATATATTTGTATACCACACACTTATTAAGAACGACACACACATACATATATGCTACACTAAAACAAGATTCGCAAATAAATCGAAGGAGACATGGAATTTTGTCATTTCTTATTATCACATCAAGTTTAATAGATTTAAACATGTTTTAAGGTGTATTTTATTAAGATATTGTATTTTAATTACAAAAATGTATAAATTTATCTTCAAATTAGCAATCATTGTGAGTTTGAAAAAATGACTTATAAATTAATAAGTATTAATTTTAGTATACCTATTGATATTTATTTAATTCGCACTAAGGTCCAATATTTGTTGGACCGAGACTGCTGGTTTAGTTGTCCTGCGCGCGCAGGAGGTCGTCGTGCGCGAAGATGTTGCAGAACTGGAAGACGACGAAGCCACTCTTCCTGGAGCCAATTACGAGTCCCTGGGCCGTGACAAAGTTCTTCTAGCCCGGGAGCGGGGCACGGGCCAGGCGGTGACAATTCCGGAAGACGCCGGCGGCGTCGCCGAAGACGAAGTCGACGGTGCCAGTGATGCGGCAGTCACGGTAGAACTGATGGAGTGAGTGCGCGTACATCGTGTCGTGGTGGCCCCCGAAAGCGCAGCGGTAGAAGACGGAAATGTTTGAGTCGAATCATACTATTTATTTCAAAAATCCAAAAAATGTTCTTTTTAAACACATCAAATTTTAAAGGTATTTTGTTTTGAAATTTTACACACATGCAGATCACATCCTTGTGTACTTGCACAATTTTTTCAGATTTTTTAAAACAAAAAGACATGAATTTTGAATTAAAAAAATGGCCTCCATGGGTGCTCCACAATGTCGTTCTCCTCACATGTCTACTTTTTAAAATTTAAGAGACCAAAAACATATTTTTCTTTTCTTTCATCTATAGTACTCCTTCTGTCCCATAATGTGAGACATTTTTTGAATAAATGTATAGGTGTGTCTAGGTCTTAATCGACTGAGACTTAACCAAATGTTAGTCGACTGAGACTTAACCAAGTCTCATTCGTGTGATTTAGTATGTAAGAAGAAAAAGAAAAACTGAAAAGAAAAATTTTATATGAACCTTCATGCAAGATCAAAGGAATATAGCATCGACTGAGACATAACGAAGTGTAAGTCAACTGAGATTCAGCAAAACTGTAAATGTACTGTCTTTCCCCTCGTCCTAAGGCCAACTCCAGCGCACGACCCCATCGTGTCCGGGTGTGTCCGTTTAGGGTAAAACGGACATATCAGACGGTCCAGCGCGCGGACGCAAACAGACTTTTGTCTGTTTTATGTCCGCTTTCGACTCATTCCCGACCCAACTTTGGGCCACTTTTAGGGTGGGCCGTGTGCGCTTGTCCTCCCCTAGGCCGCCCGTCGGTGGCATACGGGTCCCTTTTTCTATCCGCCCCCTCCCTCTCCAGCCGCACCCCTCCACTCTTCTCCACTCTTGACCCTCGCCGCCGCCGCGTGCTGCCAATGCTGTTGTGCAGCTCGGACGCGCGCTTGCCCAGCCCCCTCTCCCTCGATGCCCCGAGCTACCCGACCACGACCACCGTGCTTTGCGCACCCGGCGGCCGGATTTGGAGCGGATCCGATCGAGCTTGAGCTCGCCCGGCTGTGGGAGGCTGCGCCATGCCATGGACTGGTTGGGCACTGGGACGGAAGGCCCCGACAAGGTCACAAGGCCACATGCAGGTACTGGCTCCTCCTCTAGCCGCTCGGATCTACACCATCGGTGGTCCACCGGCAGATACATGAATGACAGTAGGCCGGGCTCGGCGCTGGCCCAAAAGCTCGTCGGCACACCGTTGCCACTCATTAAGTGCGACGACTGCTCAAAGAAGGTCTTGCGCCGCGTGTCTACAACGCCAGAACATCTCGGATGGGTGTTCTTCAAGTGCTCAACCGATGGGGTCTGTGCTACTTTATCTTCGGTTGTGCTCTCGGATTTGATTAGTTGTGCTAACTTAAAATTTTATTGTGTAGAATAGGTGCAAGTTTTGGTGTTGGGAAGAAGAGTACATCGATATATTGATAGAGCACAATTTAGTAGATGTTCGTGCACTTTTACCTAGCATAGAGGCTGGAGATGAGACTAGTGCACTTGTTGCTAGAATAGAGGCTAGACATGAGACTAGATGTGAGGAATCGACGTCTACTTCTTTACACTCGAAGATGAAAGAAGCACCCAAGATCGAGCCTCCACAGATCAACAATGAATTCATCGAGAATGCACTAATCCAACTTACAGGAGCAGTTATGGAAGTTGGATAACTTCTAAAATGTATTCTTGTGGTTCTTGTTTTCTTTGGTCTTGTTTTTCTAGTCAAAATTTGGTGATGTATTCCCATGTATCAAAAATCAATGATGAAAAAAAGATATGGGCTTGCAAAGAAAAATATACGCGGACAGGATGTGGCCGCGCGTTGAGCGCATGGCCACCGCATCCCAGAAATTGCCCGGACACGACCCCATTGCCCTACCCAAACGGACAGAATCCGGGCAAAACGGACATCCGTTTGGGGTCATGCGCTAGAGTTGTCCTAAGAGAATCTCCAGCCATTCGGCCCCCAGGACACCGAAAAGGAGCCGCCTGGGGCCAAACCAGCGTTTGCTTGGCGCGTGGGGGCGATTGTGTTCCCAGTTGACGCCCTCAGGTCACCGCCAAAGTCGCGTGAACTCGGCGACATTTCGTAGAAATTTGTACAAACTCGGCGATCTGGCACAAACTCGGCGATATTTCATAGAAATTTGAAGAAAAATAGATAAACATGCAAACTACGCCTAGCCCTGCTACGCCGCGGCCGCCGCCCGCCATCTACATGCTGAGGAGCCTATAGAAACAGGTGTAGTCGCCGCCATCATCATCGTCGCGTGCCCCGCCGGAGCCGCTGCCGTCCCTACTGCACCCGTGGTCAGGGTCGCCGACGAGCGGTGGGGGGTTGGACGGGCGGGACGGGCATCGGTGGCGCCTTCACTGCGCCGTGATATGTCTCCAACGTATCTATAATTTTTGATTGTTCCATGCTATTATATTACCCGTTTTGGATGTTTATGGGTTTTATTATATACTTTTATATTATTTTTGGGACTAACCTATTAACCGGAGGCCCAGACCAAATTGTTGTTTTCTTGTCTATTTCAGTGTTTCGAAGAAAAGGAATATCAAACGGGTTCCAAACGGAATGAAAGCTTCGGGAGAGTTATTTTTGGAACGGAAGCAATCCAAGAGACTTGGAGTAGACATCAGGGAAGCTTCGAGGTGGCCGCGAGGCAGGGAGGCGCGCCCCCCACCCTAGTGGGCCCCTCGTGGCTCCCCTGACCGACTTCTTTCGCCTATAGATATGTCCATATACCCTAAAAACATCAGGGAACCGGATAGATCGGGAGTTCCGCCGCCAGAAGCCTCCGCAGCCACCGAAAACCAATCTAGACCCGTTTCGGCACCCTGCCGGAGGGGGGAATCCTCTCCGGTGGCCATCTTCATCATCCCGAGCTCTCCATGACGAGGAGGGAGTAGTCCACCCTCGGGGCTGAGGGTATGTACCAGTAGCTATGTGTTTGATCTCTCTCTCTCTCGTGTTCTTGAGTCAGCACGATCTTGATGTATCGTGAGCTTTGATACTATAGTTGGATTTTATGATGCTTCTCCCCCTCTACTCTCTTGTAATGGATTGAGTTTTCCCTTTGGAGTTATCTTATCAGATTGAGTCTTTAAGGATTTGAGAACACTTGATGTATGTCTTACATGTGCTTATCTGTGGTGACAATGGGATATCACGTGATCCACTTGATGTATGTTTTGGTGATCAACTTGCGAGTTCCGTGACCCCGTGAACTTATGCCTAGGGGTTGGTACACGTTTTCATCTTGACTCTCCGGTAGAAACTTTGGGGCACTCTTTGAAGTTCTTTGTGTAGGTTGAATAGATGAATCTGAGATTGTGTGATGCATATCGTATAATCATACCCATGGATACTTGAGGTGACATTGGAGTATCTAGGTGACATTAGGGTTTTGGTTGATTTGTGTCTGAAGGTGCTATTCTAGTACGAACTCTAGGATAGATTGAACGGAAAGAATAGCTTCGTGTTATTTTACTATGGACTCTTGAATAGATCGATCAAAAAGCATAACTTTGAGGTGGTTTCGTACCCTACCATAATCTCTTCGTTTGTTCTCCGCTATTAGTGACTTTGGAGTGACTCTTTGTTGCATGTTGAGGGATAGTTATATGATCCAATTATGTTATTATTGTTGAGAGAACTTGCACTAGTGAAAGTATGAACCCTAGGCCTTGTTTCAATGCATTGCAATACCGTTTGTGCTCACTTTTATCATTAGTTACCTTGATGTTTTTATGTTTTCAGATTACAAAAACCATTATCTACCATCCATATTGCACTTGTATCACCATCTCTTCGCTGAAGTAGTGCACCTATACAATTTACCATTGTATTGGGTGTGTTGGGGACACAAGAGACTCTTTGTTATTTGGTTGCAGGGTTGTTTGAGAGAGACCATCTTCATCCTATGCCTCCCACGGATTGATAAACCTTAGGTCATCCACTTGAGGGAAATTTGCTACTGTCCTACAAACCTCTGCACTTGGAGGCCCAACAACGTCTACAAGAAGAAGGTTGTGTAGTAGACATCAAGCACTTTTCTGGCACCGTTGCCGGGGACGTTAGCGCTTGAAGGTATATATTTAGATCTTGCAATCAAATATTTTTGTTTCTTGTTTTATCACTAGTTTATTTTATAAAAAAGTGGAATTGAGTTTGCCTCATACGCTTCAAATTTTTAATATCTTTTGTGAGAATGATGGAAAGGAAAATTATGCTCAAATGCTAGAAGAAGATGTCTATAAAATGTTTGGCACTAAATCTTTGAATGATGAGCATGATTGCAATGTTGTTAGTATGAACTCCTTGAATATCTATAGTACTAATGATGATTGCACCAGTCATGATGAAAATGTCTCTTATAAGCATGTCAACTTTTGTGGGGTGCATAGAGTTTGCAAGTACACACCAAATAGGGAAGATAGATTTTGCAAGAGGCATAAGTATTTAGAAACTAAATGGTTGCAAGAGAGGCTAGATGTTTGTGCTGAAAATTTAAAATTTCTTCACCGTACTTGTGAACTTTGCAATGAACATGGTCATTTAAATCTCAAATGCAAATTGTTTCAGGATCATATCGTGTCCAAAAAATTGTGATGAATTGATTTCCCTTGCACATCATAATGAACTTAGTTTGCTTTTGAGTTATGAAGAAATGAAACGTATAACTAAGCATATTCCAGAATATAACCTTGAGAAATTCCTCGATATTGATCTAGAAGTAATTTTTATGTATTGTGCAGTGAATTGCATTGAAAATCCTTATATTACCAATTACATAAAGAAAAGAAAACAAATAGAGGATGAAGAGAATACTAATGAAAGGGAAGAGGCTTCCTAATATCCTCCAATTATTTCTTATGATGAATCAGGTAACAAGGAGGAGCCTTCTATTCAGCCAATCTCATCAATAAGGAGCTCCAAAAAGAGGATCGAACCCACACATAATTTGAAGAAGAAAAAGCAAAGACGGAGAAGTAAAGGTAAAAACGCATCCCTCCCAAATGATGTTGCTCCTACTACTCATTGTGATGATGATAATTGTTATACTATTGGTGCTATCCATACTATTAATGATGAGAATGATTATGCTTATGATATGAAAAGGCCCAAGCTTGGGGATACTATGTTTGATGATAATGACATGTTTGAGAATATATTTGCTGCCATTAATGTTTGTCCCAAGCTTGGGGATGCTATGTTTAATGAAGATGATATTCTAGCCTCCCAAGTTTTGATATGCAAATTTGTTATGATGATAGCATGCCCCCAACTTATGATGATTATATTGATGAAAGTGGGTTTGGAAGAGTGTCAACTTTAGGAAGTAATGATCCCACTATTTTGGAGGGTGTTGAATCTTATTGTGATAATTATGAAAGTGGATTTGGAGAGATCATGACTTTATTTAGTAATGATTCCAGTATCTTGGAAGAGGTTTCAATCGATTATGATGAGAACAAAGTTGCTACTTATGATGATTATTGTGATGATACTTATGTTATAAAAAGTAGTGATGATTATATTTATAAAACCTGTCATGATTATGATTACCCTTTTTCTGAACATTACTCCTTTAATGTGGAAACAATTTATAGTATTCGAGTTTCTTATGATACTCCCACTATTCCGAATGAGAAGAATTTTGCTTATGTGGAGAGTAATAAAATTTCTATGCTTGTAGATCATGAAAAGGATGCTTTATGTGATAGTTATATTGTTGAATTCATTCATGATTCTACTGAAAATTATTATGAGGGAGGAACATATGCTTATAGGAATTGCAGTAATATCAAGTTTCCTCTCTATGTGCTTAAAGTTTTAAAGTTATCCTTGTTTTACCTTCCTATGCAAGTTGATTCTTGTTCCCACAAGTTGTTTGCTCACAAAATCCGTATGCATAGGAAGTGGGTTAGACTTAAATGTGCTAGTCATATTCTTCATGATGCTCTCTTTATGTTTCAATTCCTATCTTTTATGTGAGCATAATTGAAATCATCATGCCTAGCTAGGGGCATTAAACGATAGCGCTTGTTGGGAGGCAACCCAATTTTATTTTTGTTCTTTGATTTTTGCTCCTGTTTAGTAATAAATAATTTAGTTAGCCTCTGTTTTGTTGTGTTTTTTGTGTTTAATTAGTGTTCTTGCCAAGTAGAACCGTTGGGAAGACTTGGGGAAAGTCTTTTTGATCTTGCTGTAAAAAACAGAAACTTTAGCGCTCACGAGAATTGCTACCATTTTTTACTGGAGAGTTCTATTTAGTTAATTATTTTTCAGATGATTAATAGATAAATTCCTCACGTCCAGCAATTTATTTTAGAATTTTTGGGGTTCTAGAAGTATTCGAAACCTACAGATTACTACAGACTGTTCTGTTTTTCGTGTGTTATTTACTTATTTTGATGCATCTATGGCTAGTAAAAGAGTTTATAAACCATAGAGAAGTCGGAATATAGTAGGTTTAACACCAATATAAATAAATAATGAGTTCATTACAGTAACTTGAAGTGGTGGTTTGTTTTCTTTTACAAACGGAGTTCACGAATATTTTCTTTTAATTTTTGTGTTGTGAAGTTTTCAAGTTTTGGGTAAGGATTTGTTGGATTATAGAACAAGGAGTGGCAAGAGCCTAAGCTTGGGGATGCCCAAGGCACCCCAAGGTAAAATTCAAGGACAACCAAAAGCCTAAGCTTGGGGATGCCCCGGAAGGCATCCCCTCTTTCGTCTTCGTCCATCGGTAACTTTACTTGGAGCTATATTTTTATTTGCCACATGATATGTGTTTTGCTTGGAGCGTCTTGTATGATTTGAGTCTTTTCTTTTTATTTTACCACAATCATCTTTTCTGTACACACCTTTTGAGAGAGACACACATGAATTGGAATTATTTAGAATACTCTATGTGCTTCACTTATATCTTTTGAGCTATATAGTCTTTGCTCTAGTACTTCACTTATATCTTTTAGAGCACGGTGGTGGTTTTATTTTATAAAAATAATTGATCTCTCATGCTTCACTTATATTATTTTGAGAGTCCTTTAGAACAACATGACAATTTGCTTTTAGGCATAATAAAAACTTTCATATAAGTGCATTGAATACTAAGAGAAGTTTGATACTTGATGATTGTTTTGAGATATGGAGATAGTGATATCAAAGTTGTGCTAGTTGAGTAGTTGTGAATTTGATGAATACTTGTGTTGAAGTTTGCAAGTCCCGTAGCATGCACGTATGATAAACGTTGTGTAACAAATTTGAAACATGAGGTGTTATTTGATTGTCTTCCTTATGAGTGGCGGTCGGGGACGAGCGATGGTCTTTCCCTACCAGTCTACCCCCCTAGGAGCATGCGCGTAATACTTGGTTTTTGATGACTTGTAGAGTTTTGCAATAAGTATGTGAGTTATTTATGACTAATGTTGAGTCCATGGATTATACGCGCTCTCACCCTTCCACCATTGCTAGCCTCTTTGGTACCGTGCATTGCCCTTTCTCACCTTGAGAGTTGGTGCAAACTTCTCGGTGCATCCAAACCCCGTGATACGATACGCTCTATCACACATAAACATCAAAACAGCCACCATACCTACCTATTATGGCATTTCCATAGCCATTCCGAGATATATTGCCATGCAACATTCCACCGTTCCATTTATTATGACACGCGTCATCATTGTCATATTGCTTTGCATGATCATGTAGTTGACATCGTATTTGTGGCAAAGCCACTGTTCATAATTTTTTTCATACATGTCACTCTTGATTCATCGCAATCCCGGCAGCCCGCTGGAGGCATTCACATAGAGTCATATCTTGTTCTAGTATCGAGTTGTAATCATTGAGTTGTAAATAAATAGAAGTGTGATGATCATCAATAATAGAGCATTGTCCCATAAAAAAACAAAAACAGAAAGGCCAAATAATAAAAAAGGAAGGCCCAAAAAAGGGGGGCAATGCTACTATCCCTTTTTCCACACTTGTGCTTCAAAGTAGCACCATGATGTTTATGATAGAGAGTCTCTTGTTTTGTCATTTTCATATACTAGTGGCAATTTTTCATTATAGAACTTGGCTTGTATATTCCAACAATGGGCCTCCTCAAGTGCCCTAGGTCTTCGTGAGCAAGCAAGTTGGATGCACACCCACTTAGTTTCTTTTGTTGAGCTTTCATACATTTATAGCTCTAGTGCATCCGTTGCATGGCAATCCCTACTCCTTGCATTGACATCAATTGATGGGCATCTCCCTAGCCCATTGATCAGCCGCGTCGATGTGAGACTTTCTCCTTTTTTGTCTTCTCCACATAACCCCCTTAATTATATTCTATTCCACCCATAGTGCTATATCCATGGCTCACGCTCATGTATTGCGTGAAAGTTGAAAAAAGTTTGAGATTACTAAACTATGAAACAATTGCTTGGCTTGTCATCGGGGTTGTGCATGATGAGAGCATTCTTGTGTGACAAAAATGGAGCATGACCAAACTATATGATTTTGTAGGGATGAACTTTCATAGGCCATGTTATTTTGAGAAGACATGATTGCTTAGTTAGTATGCTTGAAGTATTATTATTTTTATGTCAATATTAAAATTTTATCTTGAATCTTTCGGATCTGAACATTCATGCCACAATAAACAAAATTACATTGAGAAATATGTTAGGAAGCATTCCACATCAAAAATTCCGTTTTTATCATTTACCTACTCGAGGACGAGCAGGAATTAAGCTTGGGGATGCTTGATACATCTCCAACGTATCTATAATTTTTGATTGTTCCATGCTATTATATTACCCATTTTGGATGTTTATGGGTTTTATTATAAACTTTTATATTATTTTTGGGACTAACCTACTAACCGGAGGCCCAGCCCAAATTGTTGTTTTCTTGCCTATTTCAGTGTTTCGAAGATAAGGAATATCAAACGGAGTCCAAACGGAATGAAACCTTCGGGAGAGTTATTTTTGGAACGGAAGCAATCCAGGAGACTTGGAGTAGACGTCAGGGAAGCTTCGAGGTGGCCACGAGGCAGGGAGGCGCGCCTACCCCCTGGGCGCGCCCCCACCCTCGTGGGCCCCTCGTGGCTCCCCTGACCGACTTCTTTCGCCTATATATGTGCATATACCCTAAAAACATCATGGAATAGGATAGATCGGGAGTTCCGCCGCCAGAAGCCTCCGTAGCCACCGAAAACCAATCTAGACCCGTTCCGGTACCCTGCCGGAGGGGGAATCCCTCTCCAGTGGCCATCTTCATCATCCCGGCGCTCTCCATGACGAGGAGGGAGTAGTCCACCCTCAGGGCTGAAGTATGTACCAGTAGCTGTGTGTTTGATCTCTCTCTCTCTCATGTTCTTGAGTCGGCACGATCTTGATGTATCGCGAGCTTTGCTACTATAGTTGGATTTTATGATGCTTCTCCCCTTCTACTTTCTTGTAATGGATTGAGTTTTTCCTTTGGAGTTATCTTATCGGATTGAGTCTTTAAGGATTTGAGAACACTTGATGTATGTCTTGCATGTGCTTATCTGCGGTGAAAATGGGATATCACATGATCCACTTGATGTATGTTTTGGTGATCAACTTGCGAGTTCTGTGACCTCGTGAACTTATGCCTAGGGGTTGTCACACGTTTTCGTCTTGACTCTCCGGTAGAAACTTTGGGACACTCTTTGAAGTTCTTTGTGTTGGTTGAATAGATGAATCTGAAATTGTGTGATGCATATCGTATAATCATACCCACAGATACTTGAGGTGACATTAGGGTTTTGGTTGATTTGTGTCTTAAGGTGTTATTCTAGTACGAACTCTATGATAGATTGAACAGAAAGAATAGCTTCATGTTATTTTACTACGGACTCTTGAATAGATCGATCAGAAAGGATAACTTTGAGGTGGTTTCGTATGAAGGAAATATTCCCTAGAGGCAATAATAAAGTTATTATTTATTTCCTTATATCATGATAAATGTTTATTATTCATGCTATAATTGTATTAACCGGAAACATAATACATGTGTGAATACATAGACAAACAGAGTGTCACTAGTATTCCTCTACTTGACTAGCTCATTGATCAAATATGGTTAAGTTTCCTAGCCATTGACGTGGGTTGTCATTTGATTAACGGGATCACATCATTAGGAGAATGATGTGATTGACATGACCCATTCTGTTAGCTTAGCACATGATTGTTTAGTATGTTGCTATTGCTTTCTTCATGACTTATACATGTTCCTATGACTATGAGATTATGCAACTCCCGTTTACCGGAGGAACACTTTGTGTGCTACCAAACGTCACAACGTAACTGGATGATTATAAAGGTGCTCTACAGGTGTCTCCGAAGGTACTTGTTGGGTTGGCGTATTCCGAGATTAGGATTTGTCACTTCGATTGTCGGAGAGGTATCTCTGGGCCCTCTCGGTAATGCACATCACTTAAGCCTTGCAAGCATTGCAACTAATGAGTTAGTTGTGGGATGATGTATTACGGAATGAGTAAAGAGACTTGCCGGTAACGAGATTGAACTAGGTATTGAGATACCGACGATCGAATCTTGGGCAAGTAACATACCGATGACAAAGGAAACAACGTATGTTGTTATGCGGTCTGATCGATAAAGATCTTCATAGAATATGTAGGAGCCAATATGAGCATCTAGGTTCCGCTATTGGTTATTGACCGGAGACGTGTCTCGGTCATGTCTACATAGTTCTCGAACCCGTAGGGTCCGCACGCTTAACGTTACGATGACAGTTATATTATGAGTTTATATGTTTTGATGTACCGAAGGTTGTTCGGAGTCCCGGATGTGACCGCGGACATGACGAGGAGTATCGAAATGGTCGAGACATGAAGATTGATATATTGTAAGCCTATGTTTGGATATCGGAAGTGTTTCGGGTAAAATCGGGATTTTACCGGAGTACCGAGAGGTTACCGAAACCCCCCGGGAACCAAATGGGCCTTAGTGGGCCTAGGTGGAAGAGAGGAGAGGAGGCAAAGGGCTGGCCACGCGCCCCTCCCCCCTAGTCCGAATAGGACAAGGAGAAGGGGGCGGCGCCCCCCTTCCTTCCTTCTCCTCCACTCCTTCCCCCTCAAGTCCTAATCCAACTAGGAAAGGGGGGAGTCCTACTCCCAGTGGGAGTAGGACTCCTCCTGGCGCGCCCTCTCCCTTGGACGGCCACACCCCCCTTACTCCTTTATATATGGGGGCAGGGGCACCCTAGAGACACAACAATTGATCATTGATCTCTTAGCCGTGTGCGGTGCCCCCCTCCACCATAGTCCACCTCGATAATACTGTAGCGGTGCTTAGGCGAAGCCGTGCGTTGGTAGAACATCAACATCGTCACCACGCCGTCGTGCTAACGAAACTCTCCCTCAACACTCGGCTGGATTGGAGTTCGAGGGCTGAACGTGTGCTGAACTCGGAGGTGCCGTACGTTCGGTACTTGATCGGTCGTATCATGAAGACGTACGACTACATCAACCGCGTTGTGCTAACGCTTCCGCTTTCGGTCTATGAGGGTAAGTGGACAACACTCTCCCCTCTCATTGCTATGCATCACCATGATCTTGCGTGTGCGTAGGAATTTTTTTGAAATTACTACGTCACCCATCACCGTACCCTACCATAAGCTCTTCGTTTGTCTCCGCTATTAGTGACTTTGGAGTGACTCTTTGTTGCTTGTTGAGGGGTAGTTATATGATCCAATTATGTTATTATTGTTGAGAGAACTTACACTAGTGAAAGTATGAACCCTAGGCCTTGTTTCAACACATTGCAGTACCGTTTGTGCTCACTTTTATCATTACTTACCTTGCTGTTTTTATATTTTCAGATTACAAAAACCATTATCTACCATCCATATTGCTCTTGAATCACCATCTCTTCGCCGAACTAGTGCACCTATACAATTTACCATTGTATTGGGTGTGTTGGGGACACAAGAGACTCTTTGTTATTTGGTTGCAGGGTTGTTTGAGAGAGACCATCTTCATCCTACGCCTCCCACCGATTGATAAACCTTAGGTCATCCAATTGAGGGAAATTTGCTACTGTCCTACAAACCTCTTCACTTGGAGGCCCAACAATGTCTACAAGAAGAAGGTTGTGTAGTAGACATCACACCGCTCGTGAGGCATCAATGGAGGCTGACCAGCACGGCAGCGCGGCAGCCTTTGCATTGATTCCCGCAGGAACCGAGGTGATAAGGACAACAAAACAACGTCTCGCTGACTCAGCGGGCCCATCCGTTTGCGCCAAAAATGCGTTCCCCGGTGCCCCCAGGCGACCCCCAGCGCGTCGGGTTCGGTCTGGGCCGTCGGCGCCAGTTTCGGCCCAAACCGGCAAAACAGGGCTCCTGAGGACACGACTGGGTCGTTTTTTAGGTGCCAGCGACAAAAAAACGCATGGGAGGCCTGTTGGGGGCGCGGCTGAAGATGCTCAAAGGCCAACTCCACTGTGCGACCCCAAACGGACGTCCGGTTTGGCCGGATTTTGTCCTTAGGGCGATCGGGTCATGTCCGGGCCTTTCCTGGGATGCAGTGGTCGTGCGCCCAGCGCACGGCCGCATCCGCTTGCCCATCCTGTCCGCCAGGGCCAAAAATGCCCATATTTTCATATCAAAACTAGTTTGCACGTCCAAATATTAATTGTCTGAAAATAAAAATAGTTTTACAACCCAATCAAAATTGTCTCTAATAAAATAGTTTTACAACCAAATCGAAATTCTCTGGAATGAACGTAAAATGAACCAATACATCTATTGGTTGCCAATGTGATCCCGCACATGCTCAACCAAGTCATTTTGAAGATCCAAATGAGTGTGCCAATCACGCAGCTCACTATGGAATTGGACAAGTTGTTCAAATGTGGCTGGTTCTTGGTGCAGGGGCTCAACATTTTCACCTTGATAATCAAATCCTTGGTCGAAGATACTGTCATCACGCTCGTCCTCGACGATCATGTTGTGCATGATTACACAAGCAGTCATCACCTCCCAAAGCTTTGTTTCATCCCATGACAGTGCAGGGTTTCGAACGATACCCCATTGGGATTGAAGCACACCAAAAGCACGTTCCACATCCTTTCTAGCACTCTCTTGCATTTGGCCTAATAACTTTCTCTTCTCATCTTGGGGTTTTGAGATTGTCTTCACAAAAGTTAACCACTGAGGATATATACCATCAGCTAGATAGTATCCCTTGTTGTACTGGTGGCTGTTGATCTCAAAGTTGGCAGGTGGGGAGTGGCGTTCTGGAAGCCTTGCGAAGACTAGAGAATGCTGCAGCACGTTGATATCATTGTGAGAACCTGCCATGCCGAAGAAAGAATGCCATATCCAAAGATTCTGCGAAGCCACCACTTCTAATATTACAGTGCATGCTTTGACATGCCCCTTGTACTGGCCCTGCCAAGCAAATGGACAGTTCTTCCACTCCCAGTGCATACAATCTATGCTGCCAAGCATGTCTGAAAAGCCTCTAGTTGTGTTGGTCGCCAACAATCTCTCTGTATCAGTGGTAGTTGGCTGCCTCAAGTACTCTGGGCCAAACACCTCGATCACAGCTTGGCAGAACTTGTACATTGACATCAGACATGTTGTCTCACTCATACGCACATACTCATCCACCAGATCGCCTGGAATTCCATATGCAAGCATGCGGATGGCCGCGGTGCATTTCTGGTAAGAGGAGAATCCAAGCTTGCCAAGGGCATCCGTCTTGCACTCGAAGTATGGGTCATGATCAACCACTCCCTCTTGGATACAATTGAACACATGCCTTGCCATTTGAAAACGGCGACGGAATTTATCCGGTTTGAAGAGCAGGGTGTTCGCAAAGTAATCGGCCATGTCGAGACGTGGTTTTGTATGGATAGCCAGGGGCTGCATGGTGAGGAGGTGACCAACGAATAGCGGCGGTGCCGGTGGCGGGGCGGAGCGGGGAGAGGGGGTGGAAGCATTGGAAGTGAAGGGACTACTAGTGTCCCTGACAGGCGGGCCACAGGGGGGACAAGGGCGTGTGGCGAGCCCGTCCGCGCGATGTCCATTTCACCCAAACTCGGCGCAAGTTTGGGTCGTGGATGAGTCGAAAACGGACATAATCCGGACATTTGTCTGTTTGGCGCCGCGCGTTGGGCCGCGCTATTCGTCCGTTCTATCTGAAAGGGACGCACCCAGACAAGATGAGGTTGCGCGGTGGAGTTGGCCTAACAGACTCCATGGAGAGTCGCCTTCCTTCTCCGGCGGCTCTCCCATCACGAGCGAGCATCCCCTGTCCTGTACATAGTATAGTAGTACTCGTTTACATTATCTTGTGCGCTCAAGGACTAGAAAGCGATGATGTAGTAGAATGGTTGTAGAGCATGCATCCTACGGAGCAGAAGGAGGGACGTCGGCGGTGCCAGTGAACCACGGGCACTGGAGCGCCCCGGCCGCAGGCAGACGCTCGTCGGGATCGCACTTGAGGAGCCCGTCTAAAACCTCGAACACGTCGCACGACAGGCACTCCTCGGGGAACAGCTCCCGCAGCCGGCTGTCGCGATGCTGCCCAGCGCCGCCCAGCACGCCGGAGATTGTGTCCCGGGAACAGAGGCTCTAAGGTGAGCAGCTCCGCCATGACGCAGCCGAGCGACCATGCGTCCACGAGCTAGTCATAGTCCGGCTTCCCCAGGAGCATCTCCGGAGCCATGTACCAACGTGTGCCGGCCCATGGACACGGCCAGCCCAAGGTCGCATATCTTCACCGCGCCCTCGCCGCTGACAAGGACATTTCCGAGCTTGATGTCCCGGTGGACGATGCCGCGCTCGTGCATCCTACCGGCGCCTCTCAGGAGCTGCCGCATGACGTGACGTGTCTCGTCCTCCGTGAACGGCCCACGGCGACCATGCAGGATGTGGCCGAGGTTCGGGCCGACGTGCTCCAAGAAGAGGTTGCACTGCCCGGTGCCGGGGTCCCGTGCCATACCGTGCAAGCCGATGATGGAGGGGAGGCCGTGAGCTAGCACGCCTCACGTAGTAGGTCGCGGTGGGGCGCGTGTGCACGGTGGCGCTTCCTCTTGCCGCTGACGTCGTTGGTCGAGCGGATGAGCTACTTGAGGGTGACGTCCTTGATCACCCACAAGTATAGGGGATCTATCGTAGCCTTTTCGATAAGTAAGAGTGTCGAACCCAACAAGGAGCAGAAGGAAATGATAAGCAGTTTTCAGTAAGGTATTCTCTGCAAGCACTGAAATTATCGGTATCAGATAGTTTTGTGATAAGGTAATTTGTAACGAGTAGCAGGTAATAAAAGTAAATAAGGTGCAGCAAGATGGCCCAGTCCTTTTTAGCAAAGCACAAGCCTGGAAAAACTCTTATATGAAGGAAAGCGCTCCCGAGGACACATGTGAATTATCGTCAAGCTAGTTTTCATCACGTTCATATGATTCGCGTTCGGTACTTTGATAATATGATATGTGGGTGGACCGGTGCTTGGGTACTGCCCTTACATGGACAAGCATCCCACATATGATTAACCCCTATTGCAAGCATCCGCAACTACAAAAGAAGTATTAAGGTAAACCCAACCATAGCATGAAGCATATGGATCCAAATCAGCACCTTACGAAGCAACACATACACTAGGGTTTAAACTTCTGTCACTCTAGCAACCCACCATCTACTTATTACTTCCCAATGCCTCCCCCTAGGCCCAAACAATGGTGAAGTGTCATGTAGTCGACGTTCAGATGACACCACTAGAGGGATGACAACATACATCTTATCAAAATATCGAACGAATACCAAATTCACATGACTACTAATAGCAAGACTTCTCCCATGTCCTCAGGAACAAACGTAACTACCCACAAAGCATATTCATGTTCATAATCAGAGGAGTATTAATATGCATAATGGATCTGAACGTATGATCTTCCACCAAATAAACCAACTAGCATCAACTACAAGAAGTAATCAACACTACTAGCAACCCACAGGTACCAATCTGAGGTTTGGATACAAAGATTGGATACAAGAGATGAACTAGGGTTTGAGATGAGATGGTGCTGGTGAAGATGTTGATGGATATTGACCCCCTCTCGATGAGAGGATCGTTGGTGATGACGATGGTGATGATTTCCCCCTCCCGGAGGGAAGTTTCCTCGGCAAAACAGCTCCACCGGAGCCCTAGATTGGTTCCGCCAAGGTTCCACCTCGTGGCGGCGGAGTCTCGTCCCGAAAGCTTGCTTCTGATTTTTTCCTCAACGAAAGACTCCATATAGCAGAAGATAGGCATCGGAGGGCCACCAGGGAGCCCACGAGGCAGGGGGCGCCCAGGGGGGTAGGGCGCCCCCCCACCCTCGTGGCCAGGGTGTGCCCCCCCTCTGGAACTTCTTGCGCTCAGTATTTTTTATATATTCTGGAAATAGCTTCCGTGAAGTTTCAGGGCCTTTGGAGCTGTGCATAATAGGTCTCTAATATTTGCTCCTTTTCCAGCCTAGAATCCCAGCTGTCGGCATTCTCCCTCTTCATGTAAACCTTGTAAAATAAGAGAGAATATGCATAAGTATTATGACATAATGTGTAATAACAGCCCATAATGCAATAAATATCGATATAAAAGCATGATGCAAAATGGACGTATCAACTCCCCCAAGCTTAGACCTCGCTTGGCCTCAAGAGAAAGCCGAAATCAAAAAATATTCCACATGTTTAGAGATAGAGGTGTCGATAAAAATAAAATACAGACATGAGGGCATCATGATCATTCTTAGAACAGCAACATATATATATATAGGGTGGGTCTATTATGATAACACCCCTTAAGACCTTATTCTGCACACCAAAATGCCTTATTCTGCACACCACCAAGATCACGCCGCCGCCCCTCCCCTCCCGGCCTTCTACCGCGGCTGCGGCCTGGGTGAGCCGCCGCCCCTCCCCTCCCGGCCTTCTTCCATGGCGGCGGCCTGGGAGCGATGCCGCCCCTCCCCTCCCCGCTTTCTCCCGCGGCGGCGGCCTGGGAGCGACGCCGCCCTTCCCCTCCCGGCCTTCTTTCGCGGCAGCGGCCGGCAGCGATGCCGCCCCTCCCCTCCCGCCCTTCTTCCGCGGTGGCGGCCAGACAGCGACGCCGCCCGTCGCCTCTCGGCCTTCTTCCGCGGCAGGCATTGAGCAACACCAGCCTATCGGCCTTCTTCCACGGCAACAGCTCGGTAGCGCCGCCACCGAACTCCTCCGGGCCTGCAATTAGCTGTACTTCATCAGATGTGGATTGGTGCTGCCTCGACATCAAACCAATTCGAGCAAGGAGGAGTGTGCGCAAGGTTGCTTCATCCATGGTAGCTTCTTGGAATAAGTCTGCATCGACCTTCAGAGCAAATCCTCCTTCCCCGTTCACCTTGAGCAACGTCCAGACCGCCCATGAACTTCTGAAGGGCAAGTGGACTGCACGGGCAAACGTGAAAGTTGTGCAGGCGGACGAGAAGGGAACTTCCTCCTGTAAACGTAAGGAATCACTGCATCACAAGGTAAGCAGTACACTTCCTCAACCATCTCAATGTAGTTATCATAGACAAAGTAGTACAAGCAGTACAGCGCGCGATTATGCAGTACAAAACCTATGTAGTGCGGTTGCTTCAGTTTGTTGTGGGGGAAAATGCAGTACGCTTGTATAGGTTCATTACAAATAATGATGCAGTGTGGTTGCTTCAGTTCACCTTGCGGGGTGATGCAGTCACCATGCAATGCTTCGGCAGTACCATTTTGAACACATTGCAGTTCGCATGATTCAGTTCATTTAACCTGACAGTGCAGCTCGGTCATTTTGTGTGCAGGAGATGACGTTCAGCAGATACAAAATGCTGCGCATAATTGACAGCACTGAGAACAACAACTTTCAGAAGAGTGGATATTCTTCTGAAAGAGATACTGGCTGGGTTACCCCTGAGATTCCTTGTGGATTCTTCACGACGACAAATAGGGTGCAGTACTCTCCACAAGAAGATTTTTCACATGACGAAGATGTAGTTGAAGATGACGATGATGTCACATTTGTCTGGGAAGGCACTCACCAACGCAATGATGAAGACGATGACGATGAAGATGAGCCGATAACAGTTCTCAACCCAGAGTATAAGCACGAGTTCACTACGTTTGGACAGCATGTCCGAACAGACAATGATGACGCAGTTGAACACGATGTTGCAGCAGATGATGATTATATCTATGATGATGTGCCACTGCTCCAAAATTTTCAAACCAATCCACCGAGACATCGTCACAACATTGGATTACCACCACGTCCACCTGCCGCACCCCAAAACAGAGCTCAGCGTCCACCTGCTGCACCGAAAAACAGAGCTCCAACCAGACCTGCTGCATCAACTTCGACGCTGCGGCCACCAACGGTGCCTCGGTCAAAAGTAAACAGAAGGTACAAATCCTCCTCACACTACTAGGAAAAGGGCTATAGATGGAATTGACACTAATGGCACACCAGACATGTGGTGCGCCATTACTATATACTAATGGCGCACCATGTGTTGGTGCGCCATTAGTGTGCAAATACTAATGGCGCACCACTCCCACGGTGCGTCATTAGTAAAAAAAATTACTAATGGCGCACCGTGGACGTGGTGCGCCATTACTAGTTGAACCAGTAATGGCGCACCACATCCACGGTGCGCCATTAGTAAAAAAAATTTAATTTTTTTTCAAAACTACTAATGGCGCACCGTGGGGTGGTGCGCCATTACTAGTTGAACTAGTAATGGCGCACCATGACACGGTGCGCCATTAGTAACTTGGCCCAAACATTTGTTCGAATGCACACACCCCCAGTGGACCGCCTTTTCAGTTTCAAAAAAATAAAAGAAAATGATAGAAATGTCATAAAAATAAAAGAAAATAAGATTCCTATGTGATATGTGGTCTAGTTGTTAGCAAAATTTACAAACATGAATTTTCGACTTCTTTGCAAAATCTCTCGAGAATTTGTAAAAATGGGCATAACTTTTGCGTACGAACTCGGATGAAAAAGTTTCTTATATGAAAAATCATCTACTCGAAAAGTTACATCCGAATTTAATAGGGGGAACCTTGTTAAACATTTTCAAAATCCTCAAAAACCTAACAGAAAAAAAGATACGGGGCTTTTAAGATCTAGAGAGGCAAAAAAATTCAAAAAAATTCAAACTTACTAATGGCGCACCTGCCCATGGTGCGCCATTAGTATCTTCCCGCCTTCAAAATTCAAAATAAGTCAAAAAAATAAAAAAGTTACTAATGGTGCACCTGCCCATGGTGCGCCATTAGTATCTTCCCGCCTTCAAAATTCAAAATAAAAAAAAATAAAAAAAAAAGTTAGTAATGGCGCACCTGCCCACGGTGCGCCATTACTATGTCGTATATATGGCTGGGCGCACCTCCTCCATTCCACCTCTCCTCCACTCCATCTCCTCCTCTACTCCACTCCATCTCCTCCTCTCCTCCACTCCATCTTCCCTTCTCTCCTCCACCATACTACCCTCCTCCTCTTCGGCGACCTCCTCCTCCTCCTCTCCGGTGGCCTCCTCCTCCTCTCCGGCGACCTCCTCCTCCTCCTCTCTGGCGACCTCCTCCTCGTCCTCTCCGGCGACCTCCTCCTCCTCTACGGCGACCTCCTCCTCTCCGGGGACCTCCTCCTCCCTCCTCTCCTCTCCTCTCCTCCCCTCCCCTCACGGTTTCTCCTCCCTCCTCTCCGGTGAGCTCCTCCTCCCTCCTCTCCTCCCATTCCCTCATGGTTTCTCCTTCCTCCTCTTCGATGCTTCGGTGAACTCCTCTCCGGCGACCTCCTCCTCCTCTCCGGCGATGTAGGCGAGCGCCTCTCCGGTGACCTCCTCCTCCTCCTCTCCGGCGAACTCCTCTCCGGCAAAAGAACACGGCAAAAGAACGTACAAGATCCAAAAACAGGAACACAATTTGAAATAATATCGTGCCAAAAAACGAGCAAAAAAACGAGCAAAAATGGGCAAAAAAATCACGATCCAGATCCAAATTCAAAATTCAAAAATAGCAATGGCGCACGGTGGGGGTTAGACGGTGCGCCACTACTATTTTCACGCCTTCAAAATTCAAAAATACTAATGGCGCACTGTGGCCTATACTAATGGCGCACCAGTGGCCTATACTAATGGCGCACCAGTGGTGCGCCATTAGTATACCAGATACTAATGGCGCACCAGTGGTGCGCCATTAGTAAAAAATACTAGTGGCGTGATACTAATGGCGCACCAGTGATGCGCCATTAGTAGGCAAAACTGGTGCACCATTAGTAGCCCTTTTGCTAGTAGTGTCACTGTTACTGCCGCGAGATCCTCAACTACACACATCTGCTATAACCCCGCCATGTCCAATACAACCCGGCGAGCTGCAAACACCATCAGGCGAACGACTCTACACACATGTAAGTTTATGGTCTGAAAAAATAAATAGTTGCAGTTCATTCAGATAACATTGTAGTGCACACTGATATTTCTTGTGAGCTTTGGCTAGGAACATTGCAAATGCTTTGTTAAACTCGTATGCACTCCTCTTATTCAAAAAACAGAACAGAACAAATTTTCTCATATAGCATTTCAATTAATGTAGAATAAAAACATGCCGCTGAACCTCGTACCTGCTGCTGGAATGAAATTCACCATGTACGACAAGGCATGATACTTTTACAACAATTATGCAAGATGTGCAGGGTTTGGTATACGCAAGAGGGCAAAACACAGGACAAATGCCTACATTGTCTGCTCAAGAGAAGGGGTCCACAAGCAGGCTGTGTCAGATTATCACCGGGTACGTCAGAAGACATCAAAAAGGATTGGCTGCAATGCAAAGATTAGAGTCAAAAAAAGGAAGGATGGAAAATTTGTGATAGAAATGGTTCAACTCAACCACAATCACAAGATGCTGGAAAGCCCCGGGATGCTTTTGCACATGCGATCGCACAAAAAAGACGATCCTTTGATAGAGCAGTTAGTGAAAGACATGCAACTGGACAACCACACACATGCTCAGATGATGTCGACACTGTCGCGTATGTCCGGTGGTCTGCAGTACATGGGACATACTAGCCACGACTGGGTAAACAGGTAAGCACGTAACAGAGCATATCTCTTGAGCATTCTGTCTGTAATTATTCCCTATTTGGTGAGATAAGTTTGCATTGTCTCTGAAAATGCAGGAAACAAAAGTTTGCCAGAGAAGAGTCTGATGATGATGTCAAGAAACTTCTGAATTTCTTCGAGAAAATGCAAAAGATAAACCTAGAGTTCTTCTATGATTATGACGTTGATGCAGATAACCGTGTAAGAAACGTCTTTTGGGCGAATGCAAGTTGCAGAGGATCGTATGAAGATTTTGGAGACTGCGTTACATTTGACACGACGTATAAAACTAACAAATTCCACATGCCGCTGGGAGTGTTTGTGGGGGTGAACCATCATCTACAGAGCACCATATTTGCTGTTGCACTCGTGCGAGATGAAACAATACCATCATTTGAGTGGGTTTTCAAAACCTTTCTGAGGTGTATGAACAACAAGCCGCCAATCTGCATGCTCACAGGTACAAAAAATAAAAAACACCTGCATATTTACGTTTTGTTTTGTTTTGTGCACTTATATTTCTTCCATCTATCTTGCAAACACACAAACAACTTAATAAAGAAACACTGTTTGTCTCTTCTCAGACCAGTGTTCTTCGATGAAGGCAGCATTAAAAACTATCCTCCCACAAACTCTGCATAAGCTGTGTCGGTGGCATATCATGAAGAAGTACAAGGACCACCTCCCCTTGCTGTATAAGGCGCACGAGAAGCTCAAGGACGAACTCAATGCAGTGCTAAACCACCCACTAATGCCATCAGAATTTGAACGAGCATGGAAGAACCTCATTCAAAGGTACAACTTGCAAGATGATGAAGTGATGAATTCACTGTGGGATGACAGGCACGAGTGGATCTCAGCTTACTACAAGGAAATTTTCTGTGCTCAGATGACTTCCACACAGAGAAGCGAGAGCATGAACCGCATACTGAAGAAAAATTTTGTCAGGGAAAAGCATGATCTCCATCTGTTTGCTCAGCAGGTGGACAAGTGCATTCAGACCAGGAAGGCCGTCGAGCACGCAGAGACAGTAGCAAATGAGGTAAACAAAATGTCAATCAAAAACTGCTTAAAAATATGACTACAAAAACAAACAATTTTTTCATTTCTCTGGATCGTAACAGTGCATTTGTGATCATGCAGTCAGAGGTAAAAACAATAACAAAGTTTGGCTTCGAAGTTCAGCTATCAAAAGTGTATACAAGGGCAGTGTTTGCAGATTTCAAAGAAACACTCTACCGTAGCTCTGCATTCAGAGCAGAACAGTGCCCTGAGAACCCGACAAAGTATCTCGTACACCACTACAACAAATCGGATGCATTTGACTGGGCAAGGCATAATTTCCAAGTGGTCACCGATGAAGAGAAAGGTGTCTACGAATGTGAGTGCAAACTCTGGACACACACAGGTGAGACTCCTAGCAAAAAAAATTCTAGATTCTCATAGTCATGCACGAAAGCTAACTTACTGAACTTTAAAAGTACATATGCATGTGTAATTCACAAAACTAAATGAAGTTCACTTCTTTAAAAATGAACAAATAATGAAAAAAAATATGTTTACTAATTTCATGCAGTTCACTTACAGAACAAAAAAATCATGTGTTTGTCTGCAGGCCTCTTCTGCGTCCATGTCTTATGCATGCTTTCTCATTTGAGAGTACCCAACATTCCTGAGGTGTACATCATGAAAAGATACACCCGTAACGCAAGATCAGATGCAATGTTTGACAGAAGAGACTACGAACAAACAGCACCAGATGGAACCTCGCTTTTTTGCCGTAGAAAATTGCTGACAGAAACAGCAATGGACCTTGCAAACAAAGTGACAAGGTCCGACGCTGGGTGCCATAGAGCGTTGTCTGGTATGAGGGCACTAATAGAGGAAGTTGACGTGCTCAATGAAGAAGAAGAAGAAGCAGCAAAACTAAAGCAAGCAGAGAAATCCCAGCATGACAATAATGCCGAGCAAGTAGAAAATACTGAACACATCGGAACTGGTGCTATCAAAAAAGAAACAATTCTTCCACCTCCTGTTCAAACACAAGAGGAAGGAAGAAAGGGAGAGATGCAACCCAGAAAAAGGTGGCATGCAAGGAGAAAAATGATGACAAAAACAGTAAGCCACAGCCTGAGCTGGACAGTGATGGTCACCCACTGGGAATAAGAAGGTGCAAGACATGTAATGAAATCAGTGGCCACAATTCCAGGACGTGTACAAAAAGAAATGAACAAGAAAAACGAGGACATGGAGATGCACAACAAAACAGAAATTCCACTCACAACACTAAGAAATGGACGAAACCAAGATGTTGTAGCATCTGCAAAAAGAGGAAGGGACACAATTCAAGAACCTGCCCCAA
Organism: Triticum aestivum; assembly: GCF_018294505.1. Taxonomy (NCBI): domain Eukaryota; kingdom Viridiplantae; phylum Streptophyta; class Magnoliopsida; order Poales; family Poaceae; genus Triticum; species Triticum aestivum. The sequence continues at coordinate 705,606,788 of NC_057797.1, read as the reverse complement.
AAGAAAAAGAAAAATCAGAAAATGAGGAAGATGAAGAAGGTGAGATCAAAGAAGAAGATGATGACAGAACTGAAGAAGAAATGGCTTATGAAGAAGCAGATGGAGAAGAGGAGGAAGAAGAAGAGAGTGAACAGCACGAAGAACGTGAAGAAACTGAAGAAACAGTGGCGTATGAAGAAACAGATGATGAAGATGATGAAGAGGAAGAAGAGAGTGAAGAGACTGAAGAGAGTGAAGAGGACGAAGAACATGAAGAAACAGTGTCAACAAGACCACCACAAGTAAATGCTGTTGTACAGAAAAAACCGAGAACAACACCACTTTCAAAAAACAAGGTAGGAGAAAAGAAGGATGCAGTTCACAGCACTAGAAAACGAAAACCACCATCAACCAGCACGCGGGGATCAAAGAAGGATGCAGTTCACAGCACTGGAAAACCAAAGCAGCCATCAACCAGCACGCGGGGAGCAAAGAAGGATGCAGTCCACAACACTGGAAAACCAAAGCAGCCATTAACCAGCACGCGGGGGGCTACAAACACAGAGGTGCAGAGACAAGAAACAGCAACACCGCCATGGAAAACAAAAGAAAGTGCGACGTTAGACACGCTCCAGTCACCGCGCAGAAGCAGCAGGTTAACGACCAAATAGATGAACAGACAATAAATTAATCGTATGCATAGCAGTTTGCTTATCTCTATGACTTATGTATCAGTTTAAATTTTGTGTAAACACAAATTTCTCGTTGACTATGAGTTATTCAACTAAACCATGTTAAAGAGAAAATGGTATATAGAGTATACCATATATATAGCAGTCTTGAGTAAAACATTGACACATTTTGATTCAAAAATCATGTAAAAATGTTGTTAGCTCGCTGCAGTCCAACGAGTAGTACATATAAAACGCATTTCAATATGCAGTATGGAACTTGCAAATATGCAGTACGCTTCGAACTATCATGCAATACTATAGACTAACTACATGTAGTACACACCATACAAATTGGGAAAAAATGTGGAAACATGTAGTGCTCAGCTAACATATAAGCAGTTCACATATTGTAACCATGTAAACACAAATTTCCCACTGAATAATAATTGAAGTGGTTCAGATCACAAAAGTGCTTGTTACAAAACACATCAAAAAAGATGAAGCGTTCAACACGCAAAAGTACTTATTACAAATCAACCTCATAACCTTAGCCAATCACGTCAAACGTGATTCTAACCGTACGATCCTCGAGTTCAAAGAAGTTGAGGACAACAACTTGCTCAGACTTCAGGCCACTATCAATGACAAATTCCTTCCACCCTTTGTGCAGACACAGCCGCCCGTCAACGCCTACAGTGTACTTGGCTGGTTGAAGGTATCCATTACCAAGAACAACTTGAAGAATTCCTTTCTTCTTGAGCCGAACATACCTAACAGCTCGTTTAGGAATTTTCTGTAAAAAATAATAAAACTGTTTGAGAATGAAACTAGCAGTACAATTCTCATACTCTGCACAGAGATAGATGAAGTGCACAACAGTCCAACGAGTAGTACATATAAAACGCATTTCAATATGCAGTATGGAACTTGCAAATATGCAGTACGCTTCGAACTATCATGCAGTACTATAGACTAGCTACATGTAGTACACACCAAAAAATTGGGAAAAATGTGGAAATATGTAGTGCTCAGCTAATATATAAGCAGTTCACATATTGTAACCATGTAAACTAAAACATAAGCTACATGCACACAAGCATAAAAATAAAAACAAGAAATAAGAACACATTGCAGTACACTTCAAAAAACAAAGAAAAAAGTGCGTTCCTAAAATACTGCAAATTCAGAATGCAATGGAATTATACAAAAAAACACAAAGAAAAAAATCATATCTAACGAATCATACCATCTTGTAGTGAGTCTCCACATCTGTTGGCGTAAGCTGATGGACAAAAGGACTCGTGCAGCCAAGGCCACGCCGAATCAAGGAAGAATAGAACGCAGAAACGTTGATCTGGCCCATATCCAATCCTTCCATGAATACTGTACCATATGCAAGCTGCTCGGCTCGCCCAGTTCGGCACAACACCTTCCCACCACGACGAGCACGACGGGCCTGCGAGCAAGCTGAACAATTGCAGTGCGTCGGCACACCACAACCATGGCCGCAGCAGAAGAGATACGCATAGGGGCCTGGAGCCATCGCAACAAAAATCTAGAAAAGCAAAAAAATAATAATGGGCTGGAGAAAGGAGAGAACTTGCGACTAGCGCAGAAATGAAATGCAAAGGAAGGGTATAAGTTAGCCTTCATTTATATAAGAGGAATGCAAAAAGGTCAAAACTTAAAATTAAAGGTGACTTAATGGAAATTATGTTCCCAAGAATAAAGGACAATCAATAAAGGCTTATGTTACCAAAGAAAAAGGAACGAAAAAAAGAAGGTGTACTTTGACTGCAGCAATTCCCACAAACAAAACTGTAGATCATTAAAAAATAATACTCTGAAAAATTATAATCCACACACCATTTTATGTGTGCAGGTCTCCAAATTCGTACCCGGAAGTTCACTATATGTGTGGATGAAGTGCAGTACATGATAAAAAAGCAAAAGAGAAGCACTTTCGCAGCATTGGCATAGCCAGTCACAACTTTTTGGCAAAAGGAGGATGCACGTAGTGCAAAATGTGTACACCTGCAGCACAGAACTATGATGAATGCAGTGCACATAGGAGCACAAAAGTAGTGCACACCCGTACACTAAGAAAAAAGGATACGAAAGAGGAAAAACAATAAAGAAACATGATACCGATGCAGTGCACAAAAATGTAGCCTAGAAAATGTGCAGTACGGTATGCGTGCACATGCAGTACTGAAACTAAATCAATGTAGTGCACGCATGATTTACTAAAAAAAGCAGTGCACGCCCCAACGTTGAAAAAGTAACAAAGGAAAAAAAATTGACCACCCAGGTGCTACCGGCCCCAGCCAGTCTCGTAATAGGTCTGCACCCACAGAAGGGGAGTCGTTCTAAGCCACAGTGAATGGGGCCGGTTGCACATGGGCCCACAGTTCATAGAGCATATAGCTAAGAGCGTCGTGTATAAGCGCCTAGATAAGTATACGGAGGAGTTCGACCAGTATGCCTCGCCAGCGCTTATAAACAGGTCGGGCGCGCCTTCGGCGGGTGAGGTGGGACTAAACATTAGGACGCACACACAGCCAAATGGGAACCAAGCCGTGCTCACAGGCCGACTTGGACCCAAGTACGTCTCTAAACTAGCCGAACACAGGCCCAACAAGGCCGACTAAGAAAAAAAATAAGTTTAAAAAAATGGGGAGGCCCCCCCCCACCCCCCCTTTCCCTACCCTTCCCGTACCAGCGATTGCAGTAGGTACAAGCAAAAACAAGATGCAGTACGTAGCTATAAACAATGCAGTGCATTACGTTACACGATGCAGTGAGGTATGGCAATCCAGTTCCCGATTACCCCTACACAAATAAATAAACTCAAAAAATAGTGAAGTACGCACATGTATAAACAAGTGCAGTACTGAATTCTAGAAGATGCAGTGCAGGACTATATACTAATGCAGTTCATTATCGCACAGGATGCATGTATAAAACGTAACAAAATGCCCGTTTGCATAGAAAAAAATGGTGGTTAAAAAATGTGCTGATCAAAAATAAAACAAACCCACCTTAAAAAAACCACACGTTCGCATACAACCACCCGATCGGAGAAGTTCCATCGCCACAAGCCCACGATCACAGATGCAAAAACTAACCCACGATCCGCACAACCGCATCATCAGCGCGATCATGCAGTTCATCCGACGAGGCCATCCCACCCTGCGCCCTCCCCTTAAATTCAGACCCCTGCCAAAGGCCTTCTCATCCACAAACAACACAAGTATCCATTGCGCTCCCACCAAAAGCACCAAGCCCTGCCACCGGCGATGACGTTCACCGACGAGTACAAGGGCGACAACGCCGTGGAGGCGCACGGCAACACCAAGTTGCATGTCATCCACACCAACAACAGGAAGCACATGGCGATCACCCTCGTGCAGTACGAGCGCCACCTCAGCCTCCAGCGCCACAAGATCGTCGGCATTGATCTCGAGTACGACAATGACCCTGAAGCGACGCAGAAACCCGCCCTCTGCCAGCTCTCCATCGGCAAGAATCACCCAGTGCTGCTCTTCCAAATGAGCGACAGTGAAAGGTGCACCGTCTTCGACAACTTCCTCACCGACCCCAGGTACACCTTTGCAGGCTTCTCCATCGACGGCGACAAAACCAGGCTGGAGCACGTCAAACTGGAGGTCGCCAACTTCGTCGACATCCAGAAGGAGTGGAGGGCGCCCGAGGCAACCAAGCCGTTGGACTCCCTCGGAGACGTCTCCGGCGTGCTCATCGACGACTACTACAACAACATGAAGAAGAAGATCACTGACGACGAGCACCAGTGCTGGGCCATCCTGCCTCTGTCCAGGAGGCACATCGAGTATGCGGCAAAGGACGCCTACGCAGCGTACGAGATATGGAACCGCATCACCCTCAACCAGGACAGCCTTCGCCGTGCAAAGCTGGAGAAGGAGGAGCCCCCCAAGAAGCGCGCCAGGAGCAGCTGGGGATGGGGAGAGCCTGACTGGTGAAGAAGAAGATGGTGCCGGCCAGGAGCCAACAATGCCAGTGTTCTTTTAGAATTATCATCAAATTTGCTTTCTGTTGTTTGCTTATGTATCGTTAGTTTGCTTGTGTGCTGAACCTAGTTTGCTTGCCATGCACAATCGCTTTGTAATGATGAACTCTGATTATGTTAGTTTGCTTTCTGTTCAACTTAGCTTGCTGGTGATGAAATTGTCGTACATAATGCAAACAGGACGCATGCAGTGCAAGTTGCGCATGAATGCAGTACAGAATTTGTCGAATGAAGTCTTAACATACCCAACAAAGCAGTGCACGAACATAAATTTGAAAAAAGGAATACATAAGAGCAAAACACAAATAGAAAAACGCAAAAACACGTAAAATAATTCAATACAGTCCGGAAGTACATGAAAGTACAACACAGAACCATAATGAGTGAAGTACAGGTATGATTTAGTAAGCAGTGCACTCCCATACATTGGGAAAAAGATTACATAATAGCAAAAAGACGGAAGCAAAAAAAATGGCAACTATACATGCAGTACGCAATGCGTTCACATGCAGTACGGAACCCTGATCAATGCAGTGCACACTCCAACATTGAAAAAACACATAAGGCAGAAAAAAAATTCAATACAGTCCGTTGTGTTGTTCTTTGTTTCATGTATGCAAGATTTTGATAATGTCCGTTGCTTGTGATCAATTGCTTTCACAGAAATTAGTTTGCATTAGAACAAGTATCTACACAACTTTGAAAAATTTAATGAGTGACACCAAAACATACTATGCACATACAAAACATAACAGTCCACAAAAAATAGTAATTATATAAAAATAAAAATTAATATTGATATATCCGTATACCTTCTTAAACAAACGTGAAAACAGTTCACAGAACGAACATAAGGCAGTTCAACAAGTGTATGCGTGAAGTGCAGTACATGCATAAATGAAGAACGACAAGGGCCCCAACACACACACTTGCTACACGAAGTGCAGTACTCAGCATTGGTGTAAGCAGTACAAATGACAAGGGCCCCAACCCCCCCTCCCCACCCCCTGCTCGGCCTCGCGCTAACGCACGCAATGCGCTTGGTTGACAGGCGCAGTGCGGACATTCTGTTTTTCCCATCAAAGGGGACGCGCGCAAAAACCCACCCGGACCCCCACACACCCTAAGATAGACAGGGGGCGACGGGGTATGACGGACTCGCCTACGCATGCGGCGCCGCGGCAAGCCGCGTCGCCACCTGCTCCGGCTCGTTCCAGGCTCAGCCTCGCAGGGGGATGTGGAGGGGGGTCACGACCCCCCTCCCCACCCCCTGTTCGGCCTCGCGCTAACGCACGCAGTGCGCTTGGTTGACAGGCGCAGTGCGGACATTCTGTTTTTCCCATCAAATGGGACGCGCGCAAAAACCCACCCAGACCCCACACACCCTAAGATAGACAGGGGGGCGACGGGGTATGACGGACTCGCCTATGCATGCGGCGCCGCGGCAAGCCCCGTCGCCGCCTGCTCTCGCTCGTTCCAGGATCGGTCTCGCAGGGGGATGAGGAGGGGGGGTCACGACCCCCCCTCCCCACCCCCTTCCCGGCCTCGCGCTAACGCACGCAGTGCGCTTGGTTGACAGGTGCAGTGCGTACATTCTGTTTTTCCCATCAAAGGGGACGCGCGCAAAAACCCACCCGGACCCCACACACCCTAAGATAGACAAGGGGGTGATAGGGTATGACGGACTCGCCTACGCATGCGGCGCCGCGGCAAGCCGCGTCACCGCCTGCTCCGGCTCGTTCCAGGCTCGGCCTCGCAGGGGGATGTGGAGGGGGGGTCACGACCCCCCCTCCCCACCCCTTGCTCGGCCTCGCGCTAACGCACGCAGTGCGCTTGGTTGACAGGCGCAGTGCGGACATTCTGTTTTTCCCATCAAAGGGGACGCACGCAAAAACCCACCCGGACCCCACACACCCTAAGATAGACAGGGGGGCGACAGGGTATGACAGACTCGCCTACGCATGCGGCGCCGCGGCAAGCCGCGTCGCCGCCTGCTCCGGCTCGTTCCAGGCTCAGCCTCGCAGGGGGATGTGGAGGGGGGGTCACGACCACGCTCCCCACCCACTGCTCGGCCTCGCGCTAATGCACGCAGTGCATACAAGAACAATACAAAAAATATATAGACAGCTAAAAAAATTGGGGGGGGGGGCAACCCCCCCATGTACCTTAATGTACAAACAAATAAAAAAACCAACTACAAAACGCAACTATAGGCTAAAAGCAATGCGTTTTTTGTTTTGGCAAAAAAAAGCAGTTCGGTGTCATAAAGCAATGCAGCTTCGGCATGCACACACGTGCAGCACTTTGCTTGAATGCCAAAAAAATGCAGTTCTCTTATATTGGACAAAGAAGTTCGGCATCAAATGCGATACAGTTTATCGAACACATATCATACATATAAAGCGTGACAAAAATGCCAGTTCGCATAGACCGTGGTCGTCAATAAAAAATAAAATTATACACTTATGTATATTGTATCAGCTATTGATATAAAATACACATACATATACAAAATCTTCCACATGCACTGCTGCATAAACGAACAAGAAGAAACACAACGACAAAAAAAAGTCTTTTTCATACATTGTCTACCTTAGTCAGCACACACAAACACAACATCAAAACCTAGCTATTGTCCACACACAGCCTTTTGCACCCAGTAGAAAAACAGTGCCCCAAATGACTGTTACTGCGTCTGCGACTGCGTCTGCGATTGCGACAGGGAAGTGAGCCCGAGGTCCGCAATCAGTTCACATAACTCAAGCGGCATGTCTTCATAACACAACATGTTCAAAGGATTGAACAGCAGCTGGAACATGTACTCCGCCTTCCAATCTTCAGCAGCAGGCTGAAAAAAAGAAAACAAATGCAAACAAGTGATTAAAAAAAAGGTTGTCATAAAGAACAAAAAGGTAAAAAGAAAACAAAGAAGCTGTTACGTCGGATTTCAATATTTTCTCAACTAGACGTTGGCCGTCATACAACTGCGTCATCCTCAGAACATAGATTCCGCACTCATTTGCTCCCTGCGCTGGCACGACCGGGTAAGATGGCTTCTCTGCCAATTTAACCCAGTCAGGAAGGTTCCTCGATTTATACATTTTTCACCATAAATCGCCTTCAGCAGCTGAGTCATCCTCCTCATCTGGCAAAAAAAAGAAGCACAAGGTAAGAATAACACACATCACGGATCAAAAAGTTGATATTCAAACGAACCCAAAAAAAAGTTGTTCTCAAACATCTAAAACAATCCCTCTTTTAAGTGCACATGTGAGAAAAATGCAGTTCTGTCGCGCATATGTTGAAGTTCACTACATAAACAATTGCAGTTTATAAAAAAATACAGTGGGAGAAACACAAAGAAAGCTTTACGCTTGGCAAAAAAAACATAACATACCACTTCAGTGCAATCTGCGTGGTAGTCAGTCCTGCGCCACCTTGTCATAACATCAGGATGGCTAGTGTACTTCCTACTATCATGGATATCAAGGGTCTGGCGATGCTGGTTCATCGTGTATAAAGAATAATGACCATCCTTGAATCGCGGCATCATAATCTGTTCGCATAAAAAATGAAATCAAAAGTTCTTTCGACACGTACCACCAGGACCACTATTCCAAAAATAACTATAAAAAGAAATGCAACAAACCAGGAAAAATAAATGACAAAAAACAATGAATTTACCAGTTTTGCATCCAACAGGTTTGCGCCGTCGTTCACAAAAAATTTGAACTGCTTAACTGCATCTTCTAAAACAAACGAGCTATGCACAATTGGCAACACAGGATTTCCGTCATTATCTCTCGTCACAGAGGTTTCCATTTGAAGAACGTACTGCACACAAAAAAGAACAAAAAAAGGACATGAAAAAAAAGAATAAACAATGCAAGCAGGCATGGACATGAAAAGGCCCAGTGCAGTAGGAAAGAATGACAGCAAACATTTACCGTGATAAATAAAGGTGAAAGTAGCAAACGTTCACCGGATTGATAAGCTAAACCCAATTCAGGGTCTTGCTTCCAGTACTTGATGACAAAATCCATGATATACGAATCCATTAAAGCTCCTTTGCCAAATGTATCATAGATATAGTCGATATTGTAAGTATCGACATCACCAAAAGGACCATGCACCATAAAGAACGCGTTCCTGCAGTAAACATACACAGATGGGATCAATAAAATTAGAATTAAAATGAAAACACACAAAAAGCATGAAAGGGCACACGCATCACATAAAAAACTTACTCGCGGTATTTGGTTACAAAATCTTTGTTGAGAACAAGATCCTTTATTTTAATCGCCTCATCCATATATCTGAACCTCGGAGGCTTCAATTTCTCTATAGAGCATCTCAACTTAAAAGCCCTCTCACCTGCCTTCTTGTTCGAAAATACTTCAACCTCATCCAAATGAGGATGATTAATTGTTGCACTCCTAGTCCTAGTTGCACGTGCACACGGTGTAACAAAATCATCATCATCAACATCATATACATCGTGTGGAGAGCTAGGTCGAGAGACACTTCCACCATCAGGTCCAGACGCCACATTTGTGTTCAAACCAGAATTATCTAGAGAGATTTCAATGACACAATCCTCCATAACCACATCAGAACCCTGGGACTCAAACAGTGACGTACAACCTTCATGAAGCCCCCAATCAAAACCTAAAAACGTGCAGAAAAAACATGGAAGCACTCAGTACAAAACACAAAAACCAAAAAACATGTATAGAGAAAAAATAGAATGCAGCCCACTGTTGTATACAACAATGCAGTCCGCACTTGTATATAGCAATACAGCCCACATATAAATAACAATGCAGCCCACTTCTCTACAGCAATGCAGCCCGCACTTGTATACAGCAATGCAGCCCACATGTAAAAGAACAATGCAGCCCACTTCTCTACAGCAATGCAGCCCGCAGTTGTATACAGCAATGCAGCCCACATATAAATAACAATGCAGCCCACTTGCCCATAAAGAAGCGGAACCAAGCAGTAGTCAAAAATAAAATAAAGCGAGGATAAAGAAGTTCAATAAAACAACCTTTATCTGCAAAAATTAGAAGTGATGTTAAATCAAGGCAACACTTCCTCGATGTTAGCCAGCTATAGAGCATGGCCTTTCTGATGTAGCCAATGTGCTCCACCCCAAACTTAGCAACTCGAACACCATCCCATGTCTGCAAGAATTGAAACATATAGAATCCACAATCATGTCTGCAATAAAAAGAATAAAAAACATCAGTTTCACAAAAATTAAGTGAAAAAAAACTTGAATGGTATGACACAGAAGGGCTGTAAAGAACGCACCCATTTGGCTGCAATGGGACAATGACATGTTTCAACACAAATCCATCAAGTGTGGGAGGATTTAGCGGCTCATCAGAACTCAAGCTACCTTCTTTCCATGCATGCTTACTATTTTTAACCATCCTCCTAAAAACCCTGACCGCATCAAGGCTGCCAGGTTTGTTGAGCGAGTCAAGAAATTCAAACCGCCTTTCTTTCACATTTAACGCAACTACACAATAATGACCAACACCATCCCTCGTATCTGGCGAATCAAAAGTTGCAAAAAGGACCTGTTGGAAGCATGAAAAAATAAATAAAATTATTATAATAAGAAAAAACAGAATGCTATAAAAACAAAACAGGCAAAATACACATAAAAACGTCTCTCACCATATCCTTTTTATCAACACGCTCCTCGGCTTTTGAAGAGAACATCATTTTAACACTTCTGCCTACAGTACCACCATTCCAAATATTTGTCTGCAAATCAAAACCAAAAATCAAATAAGCAAAACAAGTCGTCGCACGAAATCAGAAAAGAAAATGAAAAAAATAAAACAAAAATTTCTGCATTCTTACACAAATATGGTACGGGACAACCATTGTCAGAGATCTCTTAAACTTATCTACCAGCAAAGAAACCCCAAGATCTACAAGCCTTGTAGTGAGCATCCCTTTATCCCAAAAGGATTGACCAACTTCGCCAATGCTAATATCACCCATCTCAGTTTTAAAAGCAATCATGTCCCTGAATTTTTCATGAAAAACTCAAACATAAGATACTAAAAAAAATAACAAGAAATAAAAACGGGTAAATACAAAAATTAGATCATACATATGAACAAAACAATTTCTAAAAAACCATACTTCTTCTTCTTGTCCTTCCGAGCCCTTGTAACAGCAGCGTACAACTCATTATATCTTTTCAGAAGAGCTGGATCAATGCTCGACGGTGTCACAATAGGGAGTTCATCATCTGTAATAAAAAAGATGAAGTTCACTTATACAAACAATGAAGTTTAAATATTAAGATAAGGGAATTCTGCTAGCTATTTTGAAAATTATAGACAAAAGATCAAAGTTTCACTTATCATTAAACATCTAATACAGATACCATAGTAATTAAACAACATGAATGAGAAAAACATCAAACTACACCGTTAAAAAAAATCTCTTGCCTTCAGTGTCAGAGTCTTCAGGCTGCTGTTCTTCAGAACTGAGCAAAATATTTTCTTGCATAGGTTGCGACGAATCCACCACAACCTCACTGGACTTTCCTTCTGCAGCAACATCAGCATTCTCTCGATTTACAACAGTCTGGTCAAAAACAACTTCCTTAGATACTTCAACTACATGAGGCTCCACTATCGATACTTCCGGAACATCATTGGACACCAGAGAGACAGGGGAAGCAACAACACTAGCAGCAGGGGCAACATTCTCCGGTGGCTTTTCAATGCCAACATCAGAATCTTCATGCCGACTGGTGGGAACAGCATCATGGGATCCTTGAGCTACAGAAGGATCTGCACACTCAACGACAACCGATACAGAAGCATCAACACTGACACGGCCATCAACAGCACAACTGCCCTGATTCAGATCAACGTGGACTTCCACGTTTTGTTCTCCAACCTGTGGAAAGTTTAAAAAACACCCAGTAACACAAAAATAAGCATGGGGATAACCAACACAACAACACACAACACACTTATGTCAAAAGACTGATGGCAACATACACATAACAACTACAGTCCACATATGTAAAACAACACCAACACACGTGTGTCAAACACAACTACAACTGCAACCCACATATACATAAAAAAACTGTAGTTCGCTTTGACAAACGCTGCAGTTCAGTTATGTTAAATACTGAAGCTCACGTACGTAAATAAGTATGGATCACGCATGCCAAAAAGAACTGCAGTTCACTTCTGTCAAACAGTGAAGATCACACATGTAAAACTATTGCAGCTAACATACGTAAATGAAAATGCATATGGATGAACATAATAGCGTACATCAAGTTTATAACAGACAACAAAAAATTAGATTACAACCCACTAACAGAACAAGTAATACAACTATACCTTATCAGCTACAACATCCAGAGGGGACGCTGCATGACCCAAGACCTCATCCTTCCCAGAGCAATCGTAAGTCTCTTTGTGCACATCATGAGCAGCGACACCAGTCTATGGGCATAGAACAAACCAAAAACGAGAAATAAGATGGTACCGACCAAAAAAGAAAAAACTCCAACTATGCACAAGCAGTACACACTTCACAACAGAGAAGTACACAAAAAAATATGGGAACCAAACAAATGTAAGTTCAAATAAAAAGGGAAGCATGGCAGAACAGACATGGCAGGAGTATTTATACCTGATGAACTCCATCGTCTCTAATTCCATCGACACCAGAAGATTCCACTCCAGCCTATAACAAAAAAAACAAAAATAGTGAGGAGCAGTCAACATAATAAACAAAAAAGAGGTCCAAAGCCACAAAAAACCTAGAACATACATTATCAGCGCCAACGCCAGCGTCCTGACGGGTCATTTCATCCACAATATGTCCATCATCCTTCTCATACCGACCGCATTTTTCTTCTTGTGAATGTCTTAGTTGAGCATACGAAGAACGAACATTTGTCACTGCAATCTTCAGGCTTTCAATCACACCACAATCAAAATTGTGAGCAGCAACAATATCTTCATCTCATGGGCCATGGCCAACAGGGAAAAAACCAGCAACTGTCCTCAACCTGTCACCAGAGGTTGGCAAATCTTCAATCAGCTTCATAACCTTCCGAAGAAGCTCATCAATCTCCTCATGCTTTTTGCCGCCAACAAATGTCTGTTTATAAGAGCTTGTATTATCAAACATTTGTCGAGGCATGAAACCACGAGTATGCGGCACCTCATCATCATAGGCAGGAAGCTGACTACAGATAGGCTCATAAAACCTATCATGAATGCTAGGCCCCGCATCAGAGCTGTCGTGTACAACTGCAACAGGACGGTTGTACACAATATCACCTGACGCCTTCCACTGCAAAAAAGACAACACGCAAAGAGAAGTACACATGTGAGTACTAGAAGAGTTCACATTTATAATGAATGCACATTTTTTTAAAAAAATCTGATATTAAAAAATCAGCTGACTAACCGGCAGCTTCCCAAATTTGTAACTTTCCAAGTAAATCTTTCCCTTCACAAGCACATCCTCATTGTACAACTTCATCAGGTCCTTGGTCATCAGGTATGACGCGCGTGGTGTCAACGTGTGCATGACTGAAAATTTGTGAAGCTTCAAGCAGTTAAGATACATAATCAGGGGGACAATGGCACAACCCTCTACACAATTCTGCTTGCTGCCTTCTGATTGCCACCTAACCACAGCTGCCTGCAACTCATCAACAACAAGCTGACAAAAGTCCATTTGAGCCATAGCCGCATAATGCATGTTCTCTACCATCGCAGCAACTCTACCCAAACGAACTACAGGCCCCGGGCACAGCAAATTCTGGTCAACACTCACATAATCATCTTCCTCCACCAACACCTTCAACTTCTCAAGAAAGTCCTTGACACCTATACTTTTTGAACGGTCAAAGCCAAGCTCATCCTTGAGGGCAGTCAACGATTCATCATGACCGCTCGAAGCAGGCATGGGTGCAGTGTGACGTCCCATAGGTAAATCAAAAATGTGATGAACTGCATCACGATTGATTCGAAGAACCCTGCCATTCCCAAAGTCCATTAACATAGTGGCAGGGTCAATCACTCCCATCAAATAGCACATAAGAATGCGCGACACATTTTTCTTTACTGTCAGATCAAAGACAACACCAAATCCAGCATCCCTAACACGGCTGCAATGCGCCTCTTTCAACAAAGAAGCAGCCTTGCAAACAGTGGGAAGTGACAAAAGCACGGTCTTGTTAAATCGAGAATCATCTCCCTCACCATCATCTTCAGTTGCATTGCTCTTACTAGACTTCTTCCTCTGTGTAAAGGGAAATGCAGTCCACATTAGAAGATTAGGCATAAAAAAGATACATAGAAAATACAGAAAGAATAACAAATGAAGGAAACAAATGCAGTGCACGTCAACAAACCTTTGGAGCAGCATCCACCTCCTCGCCAGAATCACCACCAACATCTTCGTCGACATCATCATGGGCACGCTTGGGTACACTCTTAGATGAACCACAGTCTTTGTGTCTAGAAGGATGAACACCCTTCACATAATCAGCAAGCACAAAGTCGTCGTCATCAGAATTGGGACCTTCAGTGACATGTACTCGTTTGCGCTGAGGATCATCACTTCCACCAACTTCAGCGGTTCTCTTGCCAAGATTCTTCTTCATTCCAGCAACACGTGGACTCCGCCGAGGTGTACCACCTTCCTCAGCAATAGTACTCAACCTCTTCTTCACCTTGCCAAATTTACCACCCTTGGCACCATCTGCAGTTCTCCTCTGCTTCTCCTTTTCAGCAAACTCTTTTGACTCAATTTGAAACCTCAACTTCTTCTTGCTTTGCTTCAACTCATATTGACGAAGCTGTTCCGGGACCATCCAATCCTGTGTAACTTCCTCTGTACCATCAACAGACTGCGACTGTGTTTCAGAAAAGACAGGACGTCTCTGATCAAAGCTCACACCAACATTACCCTCTGCAAAATAATGGTCAATCAATTGAGTAACCTCCTCAAACCCAGGCGCCCTAGCATGGAAAACAGACACTGCGTCAAAATAAAGTTTGTCTATGCTCATTAAAAATTGCACAAAAAGAACAAATGCAGTACAGTTAGACATATAAATGTAGTGCTCAACCATAGACTCAAAATAAGAAATAATGCATTGTATAAAAAACTTGAATAAAACAACAATGCAGTTCACAAGTACATACACTGGAGTTCACATACAAAAATAAAATGCAGTGCTGCATATACTAAATTCACGGATATTCACAACAAAAATGTCGAACTAGATAAAACAAAGCATACACAAAAATAAACAAATTAATCACATACTAGAAGAAGGGGCCACAATCATAGGAGAAGATTCAATCAGCGAATTCACTTGATGTCCTCCCTCGACACCATGATCCTTACCACCAGGACAAGGAGAGACAATTGGTGTATCATTATGAGCACTGCAATCACCTGCTAGATTCAAAAAAAACAAGAAAAAAGAAATTACAAAAACATCACATGACAAAATAATGCAAACGAACGCTGACAACTAACAGAGCATAACCCAATATGCAGGATGAATTAGGAAACTACATAAACACCAAACAAAATAAACAAAGCCTAAAGAATAAGCACTCCACATACCCTGAACTCCTTCTCCCGGCCTGCTCGGCGAAGACATAGCGTTTCCCTGCAACAAAATCGGCGAAAATCTCACGAAACCCTAGATCCGCATTGCTACACACAACTATCGACTTAAAAAGGAGATAAAATCGACTGCCTACGAAAAATTACACAAGCAAAAAGAGCTACAACAACTACGAGAATCACAAAAACAAGGCGATGGGACAATCAACACCGAGCCAAGCGAAACGTACCAAAGAAAAGTGTGCGGCGACGGCGGTGGGAAGGGGGAAGGGGGGCGGCGATGGGAACAGACAGGAAAGGGCTGTGGGAGCACAGCGGCAAGGGCTCACGGAGCAGACAGCGACGCCGAATGCAGGAATAAGGACCTCTTGAGGGCAGCGGTTCTCCGGGCGACGACGGTTGCTATGCGCGACGGCGGTTTTTCCCGAGGGAGAGATGCCTCGGGAGAAACTGCAAGAGAGGAGAGGGGATTGTTCTCGGTCTCTTTCTTTGACACTGGAGCGGTTGAATAGCCTGGAAACGATACGTAGGAGGCCTGTGTGTCGCAAAAAGGGTCACAAATAACGGGCCGGCCCAAAAACAGCTCGGACAAAATAAGCTAGTCTACATCAAAACGCACATATTACTAAAAACAACAAAAAAACATGATGCAGTTCTGTGTGAAGAATCATGAAGTTCAAACGGTAAAACAACAAATAAAATACATACAGTTCATAAAAAAAGTTAAAATCAAAAACAAAACGCATGTTAAGAAAACACATCCGAAAAAAAGTCTACCTTCAATTAAGTGCCACACAAAAAAATGTGCCCCCCCTCCGCTCTCCCCTTAAACCTCCCGTACAGTGAAGTAAGCACATGCAAAAAAACAAATGCAGTACGCACTGCTGGAAAAATGCAGTGCATTTCTATACGGGATGCAGTACGCCATTATGCATTTCTTTTTCGGGATGAAGAAAAACGCGAACGCGGAAAAAGTAAACGCAGTGCGCAAGTACACGAACGTGCAGTACAGTATCATAAACAATGCAGTACAGTCGTAATTTGCTAAGCAGTGCAGTCCCGTACATTCGGAAAAAAAGATTACAAAAAAGTAAAAACACGGGAACAAAAATGAGAACTGTACATGCAGTAAGGAATGAAGTTCACATCTAGTACATAACCATGATCAATGCAGTGCACCGATGATTTACCAAAAAGCAGTGCACTCCACGACATTAAAAAGCATACAAAGAATAAAAACCGATCACCCAAATGATACCAGCCCCAGCCACACAAAATTTGACAACGTACATGCGTCTCTGAACTACCCGAACACAGGCGCAACAAAACCAACTAAGAAAAAACAATAAGTTCAAAAAAAAGTGGGGGGCCAACAAAAAAAAGAGAGGCCACTGAAAATAAAAAAATGCTACATACCATACACAAACACAGGCCCAACCACGCGTTCGTAGTTCGCCGTGATATGACAATGCAGTTCATTATTTTCAAGTAAGCAGTCCTGTTGCTTCTTAAATGCATTCGTGTTCACTGAATCACACCCAATCCACCACCTAATGCCAACCACACCATTTATTACTTCCATTGCTCGATTGGTTGCATAAAAACTTATCCATTCGTGCTACAGACTAACACAACTCCTCCCCCCGTTCCTCATTTTCCTCAAAACGTAGATCTAGGGTTCATCCCATCCACAGCTCTTCTCTGGAATTCCACTGAACCCGCCATGGACTGTAAGTGCGGGTGCTTGGCAAGGATAGCTCCGGTAGCGGACACATGCGTCTACGCAGAAGGCCTACAGCTCACCAACACCGAGTGGCGCAGCATCCTCGGCTGCCTGATGATACCCAACAGGGGGTTTCGTGCGCCATTTCTTCATCGCCTCACAACCGCAGATCTATAGGAAAGTTGGGTATGTCTTTCCACTCACAATTTTTGCACATAATCTAGACTGCAAATACACATCTGAATATACAGTTCAATCAATTTGTTTAGTAATATCAACAAAAATACCAAAAAAAAATTGTATTCTTGTTCAGATCTGTTAGCTATTAAGACTAGATGCTTCCACCTATCTTTCTTCAGTACCACACCATGTATCGACATATGTACAAAAAAAGGGTCAGTAGATAAGTTGCAGTTATCTTAACATGCTGGAGAAGTACACTGTTACTGACATTGCAGTGCACACATGTTGCAGTATAATATATATCCCAGTAAAACTAGGAGTCAATTGCGTATATAAGTTTGTTCATACATTGCAACTACTTTACAAAATACAATCATATGTATGTAACTATTTAAGTAAACATAAGCAAATCATACTAAGTATAAAACAAAAACATTTGTTGTTTACTTACAAATTCTTTTTCCACCCATTACAATATGCAGAAACTACCATCCACAATAAAATTTCATGCTCCGAGTTCAGAGAAGCTTACTTTGGAGACAGAACACAAGAATGGCTATGGAGACATGGAAGCTGACTACCACATCGACTCTAAAGACTGCATCAACATAACTACTGGTTGGAAAGATTTTGTCTCCCAGAATGGCTTTGAGGCCGGAGAAGTGGCCATGGTCTTTTTCTACAAAGAAGAAGACTCCATCAAGTTTACAATATTTGCACTCCACGCTGTCTAATATGAAGCAACCAATATTTCTAATGCTTTGCTTATGCTGTATGCTTTTAAAATTATGTCCAACAGACAATTTGAACGATGCCTATTTAAAGTATGCAACCTCAACTATGTCATTTTATCATCCTTTTTAGACAAAGTTGCTGTTGGCAGTAATGCAGTTCTCTCGAACACATAGTGTGGTACTAATAATAACAAAAAGCAGCCATCTGAAATGGTAACAAGGAAATGCAAATGGTAGAAACTTTGCACTTAACATATGATGTTCAAAAACAATTATCATAGTATGCAGTTCAAAAAAAATCTTATAATAACTATTCAGCTAACACAAGCGTATCATGGACCATCCATTCTAATAGCAGAATAGAAAATTAACAACACTGCTAATGCAGTACAGAAATGCATATTATGCAGTCATCTAGAACACAGAATGTAGTTTAAGAAAAGGAGAAATCTCATAAACAGCCATAACCACTGTAATACAGCTACAACAAAGTACGCTACCAAAGAAAATGCAGTGCACTACAACGTATGCCGCGACTACAACAAATAAAATTAAAGCACTGAAACTACACACAATGTGATAGACTGATAGAGGTGTCAATTTCACTCGCACTTCCATAACTTGCCTAAAAATTGTACAGCCACTAAACTATCGAAAAATACACCCACAAAAATTTACATGGAAGACATGACAACTTGACGAACAGCATCACCTTTCATTTAAAAACCGCGATTCAAAAAATGACAGTTATACCCGCAATACAGTGAATTCAAACCTACAAAAACAGTAATTACAATATTCAAACACGCGTGGACGGGCAAAAATCAAAAAAATCAACAAGAACAGAGGAGCGGACGAAGCTCACCCGCCCGCACAACCAAAATAGCAAGAAATTGAAAACTAACTCCTGAAAATTAACAAATTATAGAGTGAACGGACTGATTAAAATGAACGCAATCAAACAATTCCTACTAAATAACAACATCCGAGCACAAAAAAACCGCATCTGACGCGAACACGAACGAACAAAGAAAGCTCGTCCGCCAAATCCCTCGATTTGCAAGCACTCTAGTATATTTTCCTGTAAATTAGAAAGAATAAAGCTAAAATGAGATGCAGACACAAATTGAATCATCCCGCGACACCCGATTCCACATAGAACACGCGGGCGGAACACCGGAAAATGAAGCAGTTCTCCTGTGAAGCATTGCAGTGCCCAACGTAAAGAAGATGCAGTGCACTTGCGTTCAGCGTGCAGTGCGGAAGTGGTGTGCAGAATAGTTATTCTGCTAATATTAGTAGAATAGACCGTCTGTATATATATATATTGTCATATGATCTCTTATGCTAAAGTAACAATTCAATCACAATTTCAAGTATGAATCATAAACTTCATTGAGAACCAACAAACTCTAATGTCAGTCATTGAGGCAATTACAATTTATCATAACATAGGACAGGGTCAATATAAGAGCTTTTCAGCAAGTCCACATACTCAACCATCATTTAGTCTTTCATAATTGCTAACACTCATGCAATATTTATGGGTATGAAGTTTTAATCGGACACAGAGAAAGATAGGGGCTTATGGTTTTGCCTCCCAACGTTTTACCTCAAGGGTAATGTCAACAATAATAGTCCATGAAGACTCACATCCAATTAGCTATATATATCAGGATCTTTCCAACACATTGTGCTTGCCAAAGGATAAAATGTAAAAAGGAAAGGTGAAGATCACCATGACTCTTATGTAAGGTAGAAGATAAAAGTAAAAGATAGGCCCTTCGCAGAGGGAAGCAGAGGTTTTCATGCGCTTTTATGGTTGTATGCACAAAATCTTAATGCAAAAAATGTCACTTTATATCGCCACTTGTGATATGGACCTTTATTATGCAGTCCGTCGCTTTTATTTCTTCCATATCACAAGATCGTATAAAGCTTATTTTCTCCGCACTAATAAGTCATACATATTTAGAGAGAAATTTTTATTGCTTGCACCGATGACAACTTACTTGAAGGATCTTACTTAATCCATAGGTAGATATGGTGGACTCTCATGGCAAAACTGGGTTTAGGGATAATTGGAAGCACAAGTAGTATTTCTACTTGGTGCAAAGAAATTGGCTAGCATGAGAGGTAAAGGCAAGCTCAACATGTGGATGATCCATGACAATATAATTTATCTCAGATGTAAGAAAACATAACCCATTACGTTGTCTTCCTTGTCCAACATCAACTCTTAGCATGTCATACTTTAATGAGTGCTCACAATCATAAAAGATGTCCAAGATAGTATATTTATATGTGAACATCTCTTTCTTTATTACTTCTTACTAATTGCAACGATGACCAAAACTATGTTTGTAAACTCTCAACAACTTTTATTCATCATACTCTTTATATGTGAGCTCATTACTTTCCATAAGATCCACATAATCTCTTTATTTATTTTTATTTCTTCTCTTTTATTTTATTTAATTCCCTCAAGATCATAGCAAAATAATCAAGCCCTTGACTCAACACTAATCTTTATTATATAGCTCATGGACTCGATTACATAGAAGGATCATAAAGCAAAACTCACAACTAAATCATACTAAAACTTTATTATACTAGATCAAGATATTACCAAAAGGATTGAACTAAGAAAAACGACAAAGATAAAAGTGATGGTGATACGATACCGGGGCACTCCCCCAAGCTTGGCAGTTGCCAAGGGGAGTGCCCATACCAGATACTCAGTTCTTCTTTGTTGGTGAAGAAGGTGGAGTTGTTGATGATGGATAGTCGCACATCGAGCGTAGGAGGTCCTCCAACTTGCAGATAATGCCCTTGAGTGCGATGATATGCTCCTTCAACAAAATATTTTCACGTGTGAGATACTTGTTTTGTATACGAGCTAACTCAATCTTCTTGAAAGCTTCGATCTTAGTTGGGGTAAGAAGATTGTGATCAAGTTGAAGGATGTCTTCTGCTGCTGGAACTTGGTCCTCCATGGCCTTCTTGATCCCTTCATCCTTGTTGATATCCATAGGTTCTTCCCTCTTCAGTTATATCTTCATTAGCCAAGCATCGTTGCCCTCATTGTTGGAGGAGGAGGGAGACGACATGATGCTTGGCCTTGACAACCCTGGCAGAAAATAGCTTGAAACAAGAACAGGAGATTTTTGCGTGATACGATGGTCAAAACCTTTGGGAGATTATATAATGAATTTTTACCGACCAAAAGAAGTATCGTGCAAGAAAACAGAGTCCGGAAGGCGCACGAGGTGCCCACGAGGCAGGGTGTGCGCCCAGGGGGTCGGGCGCTCCTCCCACCCTCGTGGAAGCCTCGTGTCCTTTCTGGTCTCCTTATTTTCTTATTTTCTTAAATATTCCAAAACGAAGAAATATTGCCATTAGAACTGTTTTGGAGTCGGTTTACTTACCGTACCACGTACCTATTCCTTTTCGGAGTCTGAAACGTTTCGGAAAGTGTCCCTTATGTATTCCTCCGGGGTTACGGTTTCAATAACATGAGTTTCAACATTTATGGGATTACCTGAGATATAATGTTTAATTCTTTGGCCGTTCACCACCTTCGGATTTGTGCCTTCGTAGTTGTTGATTTTTATGGCACCGGAACGATAGACCTCCTCGATAACGTAAGGACCTTCCCATTTAGAGAGAAGTTTGCCTGCAAAAAATCTTAAACGAGAGTTGTATAGCAATACATAATCACCTACATTGAACTCACTCTTTTGTATTCTTTTATCATGCCATCTTTTAACTTTTTTAAACATCTTGGCATTTTCATAAGCCTAGGTTCTCCATTCATCAAGTGAGCTAATGTCAAAAAGCCTATTCTCACCAGCAAGTTTGAAGTCATAGTTGAGCTCTTTAATAGCCCAATATGCCTTATGTTCTAATTCAAGAGGTAAGTGACATGCCTTGCCGTAAACCATTTTATACGGAGACATACCCATAGGATTTTTATATGCAGTTCTATAAGCCCATAATGCATCATCAAGTTTCTTGGACCAATTCTTTCTAGATCTGTTAACAGTCTTTTGCAAAATTAATTTGAGCTCTTTGTTACTTAATTCTACTTGACCACTAGACTGTGGGTGATAAGGAGGTGCAATTCTATGATTAAGATCATACTTAGCAAGCATTTTACAAAAGGCACCATGAATAAAGTGTGAACCACCATCAGTCATTAAATATCTAGGGACTCCAAACCTCGAGAAAATAACTTCTTTAAGCATCTTAATAGAGGTGTTATGATCAGCACTACTAGTTGGAATAGCTTCTACCCACTTAGTAACATAATCAACAGCGACTAAAATATGTGTATACCCGTTAGAGGAAGGAAAAGGTCCCATATAATCAAAGCCCCAAACATCAAATGGTTTGATAACAAGTGAATAATTCATAGGCATTTCCTGACGTCTACTAATATTACCAATTCTTTGACATTCATCACAAGACAAGACAAACTTACGGGCATCCTTGAAGAGAGTAGGCCAATAAAAATCGGATTGCAATACCTTGTGTGCAGTTATATCTCCAGCATGGTGTCCTCCATAAGCCTCGGAGTGACACTTGCGTAGGATCTGTTCCTGTTCATGCTCAGGTACATAACGTCTAATAATATCATCCACTCCTTCATAAAGATGTGGGTCATCCCAAAAGTAATGTCTCAAATCATAGAAGAACCTTTTCTTTTGCTGGTATATGAAACTAGGTGGTATAAATTTAGCAACAATATAATTAGCATAATCAGCATACCATGGAGCAGTACGAGAATCATTTATGACATTTAATTGTTCATCAGGAAAGCTATCATCAATAGGTAGTGGGTCATCAAGAACATTCTCTAACCTAGACAAGTTATCAGCAACGGGGGTTCTCAGCTCCCTTTCTATCAATAATATGCAAATCAAATTCTTGTAGCAGGAGAACCCATCTAATAAGTCTAGGTTTAGCATCTTTCTTTTCCATAAGGTATTTAATAGAAGCATGATCAGTGTGAATAGTTACTTTAGAATCAACAATATAAGGTCTGAACTTATCACAAGCAAAAACAACTACTAATTTTTTTTTTCAGTAGTAGGATAATTTCTCTGGGCATTGTCTAGAGTTTTACTAGCATATTGAATAACATTTAATTTCTTATCAACTCTTTGCCCTAGAACAGCACCCACAACATAATCACTAGCATCACACATAATTTCAAAGGGTAAATTCTAATCAGGTGGCTGAACAATAGGTGCAGAAATCAATACTTTCTTAAGTATTTCAAATGCTTCTACACAATCATCATCAAAGACAAAAGGAATATCTTTTTGTAATAGATTAGTCAGAGGCCGAGAAATTTTTGAGAAGTCCTTAATGAACCTCCGATAAAAATCGGCGTGACCGAGGAAGCTTCTTATACCTTTAATGTCCTTGGGACATGGCATCTTTTCAATAGTGTCGACTTTAGCTTTATCAACTTCAATGCCTCTTTCAGAAATTTTATGCCCCAAGACAATACCTTCATTAACCATAAAGTGGCATTTCTCCCAATTCAGAACAAGATTAGTTTTTTCACATCTTTGCAAAACTCGATCAAGGTTGCTCAAGCAGTCATCAAAAGAGGATCCATAAACGGAGAAATCATCCATGAACACCTCACAAATCTTTTCACAAAAGTCAGAGAATATAGCCATCATGCATCTTTGAAAGGTAGCAGGTGCATTACATAAACCAAAAGGCATACGTCTATAAGCAAAAGTACCGAAAGGGCAAGTAAAAGTGGTCTTTGATTGATCATCAGCCGACACATGTATTTGAGAGAAGCTAGAGTAACCATCTAGAAAGCAAAAATGTGTATGTTTGGATAATCTTTCTAGCATTTGATCAATAAAAGGCAAAGGGTAATGATCTTTTTTAGTAGCCTTATTTAATTTGTGGAAATAAATTACAATCCTATAACCTGTAATAATTCTTTGCGGGATCAATTCATCTTTATCATTAGGAACAACAGTAATACCTCCCTTCTTAGGGACACAATGGACAGGACTTACCCACTGACTATCAGCAACGGGATATATTTGATGGGTTTCGTAGTAATTTCAAAAAAATTCCTACGCACACGCAAGATCATGTGATGCATAGCAACGAGGGGAGAGTATTGTCTACGTACCCAACGCAGACCGACTGCGGAAGCGATGACACGACGTAGAGGAAGTAGTCGTACGTCTTCTCGATACAACCGATCAAGTACCGAATCTACGGCACCTCCGAGTTCGAGCACACGTTCAGCTCGATGACGATCCCCGGACTCCGATCCAGCAAAGTGTCGGGGAAGAGTTCCGTCAGCACGACGGCGTGGTGACGATCTTGATGAACTACAGCAGCAGGGCTTCGCCTAAACTCCGCTACAGTATTATCGAGGTATATGGTGGCAGGGGGCACCGCACACGGCTAAGGAATAGATCACGTGGATCAACTTGTGTCAACTTGTGTGTTTAGAGGTGCCCCTGCCTCTGTATATAAAGGAGGAGAGGAGGGGAGTCTGGCCGGCCAAGGGGGGGAGGCGCAGGAGAGTCCTACTCCCTCTGGGAGTAGGATTCCCCCTCCAATCCTAGTCCAACTAGGATTCCTCGGAGGGGAAAAGAGGAGGAGGGGGCCGGCCACCTCTCCTAGTCCTAATAGGACTAGGGGAAGGGGGGGCGCGCAGCCCATCTAGGGCAGCCCCTTCTCTTTTCCACTAAGGCCCACTATGGCCCAAATAGCTCCCGGGGGGTTCCGGTAACCCTCCCGGTATTCCGGTAAAATCCCGATTTCACCCGGAACACTTCCGATATCTAAATATAGGCTTCCAATATATCAATCTTTACGTCTCGACCATTTTGAGACTCCTCGTCATGTCCGTGATCACATCCGGGACTCCGAACAACCTTCGGTACATCAAAATGCATAAACTCATAATATAACTGTCATCGTAACCTTAAGCGTGCGGACCCTACGGGTTCGAGAACAATGTAGACATGACCGAGACACGTCTCTGGTCAATAACCAATAGCGGGACCTGGATGCCCATATTGGCTCCTACATATTCTACGAAGATCTTTATCGGTCAGACCGCATAACAACATACGTTGTTCCCTTTGTCATCGGTATGTTACTTGCCCGAGATTCGATCGTCGATATCCAATACCTAGTTCAATCTCGTTACCGGCAAGTCTCTTTACTCGTTCCGTAATACATCATCTCACAACTAACATATTAGTTGTAATGCTTGCAAGGCTTATGTGATGTGTATTACCGAGAGGGCCCAGAGATACCTCTCCGACAATCGGAGTGACAAATCCTAATCTCGAAATACGCCAACCCAACATCTACCTTTGGAGACACCTGTAATGCTCCTTTATAATCACCCAGTTACGTTGTGACGTTTGGTAGCACCCAAAGTGTTCCTCCGGTAAACGGGAGTTGCATAATCTCATAGTCATAGGAACATGTATAAGTCATGAAGAAAGCAATAGCAACATACTAAACGATCAGGTGCTAAGCTAATGGAATGGGTCATGTCAATCAGATCATTCAACTAATGATGTGACCTCGTTACTCAAATAACAACTCATTGTTCATGGTCAGGAAACATAACCATCTTTGATTAACGAGCTAGTCAAGTAGAGGCATACTAGTGACACTTTGTTTGTCTATGTATTCACACATGTATTATGTTTCCGGTTAATACAATTCTAGCATGAATAATAAACATTTATCATGAAATAAGGAAATAAATAATAACTTTATTATTGCCTCTAGGGCATATTTCCTTCAGTCTCCCACTTGCACTAGAGTCAATAATCTAGTTCACATCGTCATGTGATTTAACACTAATATTCATATCTGTATATGATTAACACCCATAGTTCACATCATCATGTGACCAACACCCAAAGGGTACTAAGGTGTGATCATGTTTTGCTCGTGAAAGAAGCTTAGTCAACGGGTCTGTCACATTCAGAGCCGTATGCATTTTGCAAATATTCTATGTCTACAATGCTCTGCACGGTGCTACTCTAGCTAATTGCTCCCACTTTCAATATGTATCCAGATTGAGACTTAGAGTCATCTGGATCGGTGTGAAAACTTGCACCGAGGTAACTTTTACGACGGGCTCTTTTATCACCTCCATAATCGAGAAATATTTCCTTAGTCCTCACTAAGGATATTCTTGACCAATGTCTAGTGATCTACTCCTAGATCACTATTGTACTCCCTTGTCAAATACTGAGCAAGGTATACAATAGTTCTGGTATATAGCATAGCATACTTTATAGAACCTATGACTGAGGCATAGGGAATGACTTTTCATTTTTCTATTTTCTGCTGTGGTCGGGATTTGAGTATTACTCAATTTCATACCTTTGCAACACAGGCAAGAACTCTTTCTTTGACTGTTCCATTTTGAACTATTTCAAAATCTTGCCAAGGTATGTACTCATTGAAAATCTTATCAAGCGTCTTGATCTATCTCAATAGATCTTGATGCTTAATATGTAAGTAGCTTTTACTGAGGTCTTTTCCTTTTAAAGAACTCCTTTAAAACACTCCTTTATGCTTTGCAGAAAAATTCTACATCATTTCTGATCAACAATATGTCACTCACATATACTAATCAGAAAGGCTGTAGTGCTCCCACTCACTTTATTGTAAATACAGGCTTCTCAAAAAGTCTGTATAAAACCATATGCTTTGATCAACTCATCAAAGCGTATATTCCAACTCCGAGAGGCTTGCACCAGTCCATAGATGGATCGCTGGAGCTTGCACATTTTGTTAGCACCTTTAGGATTGACAAAACCTTCTGGTTGCATCATATACAACTCTTCTTTAATAAATCCATTAAGGAATGCAGTTTTGTTTATCCATTTGCCAGATTTCATAAAATGCGGCAATTGCTAACATGATTCGGACAGACTTAAGCATAGATACGAGTGAGAAAATCTCATCGTAGTCAACACCTTGAACTTGTCGAAAACCTTTTGCGACAATTCTAGCTTTGTAGATAGTAACACTACTATCAGCGTCCGTCTTCCTCTTGAAGATCCATTTATTCTCAATTGCTTGCTGATCATCGGGCAAGTCAACCAAAGTCCAAACTTTGTTCTCATACATGGATCATATCTCAGATTTCATGGCCTCAAACCATTTCGCGGAATCTGGGCTCATCATCGCTTCTTCATAATTCGTAGGTTCATCATGATCTAGTAGCATGACTTCCAGAATAGGATTACCGTACCACTCTGGCGCGGATCTTACTCTGGTTGATCTACGAGGTTCAGTAGTATCTTGTTCTTGAAGTTTCATGATCATCATCATTAGCTTCCTCACTAACTGGTGTAGGTGTCACAGAAACAGTTTTCTGTGATGTACTACTTTCCAGTAAGGGAGCAGGTACAGTTACCTCGTCAAGTTCTACTTTCCTCCCACTCACTTCTTTCAAGAGAAACCCCTTCTCCAGAAAGTTTCCGAATTTAGCAACAAAAGTCTTGCCTTCGGATCTGTGATAGAAGGTGTATCCAATAGTTTCCTTTGGATATCCTATGAAGACGCACTTCTCCGATTTGAGTTTGAGCTTATCAGGATGAAACTTTTTCATATAAGCATCGCAACCCCAAACTTTAAGAAACGACAGCTTAGGTTTCTTGCCAAACCATAGTTCACATGGTGTCGCCTCAACGGATTTAGATGGTGCCCTATTTAACGTGAATGTAGCTGTCTTTAATGCATAACCCCAAAACGATAGTGGTAGATCGGTAAGAGACATCATAGATTGCACTATATCCAATAAAGTACGGTTATGACGTTCGGACACACCATTATGCTGTGGTGTTCCATGTGGCATGAGTTTGTGAAACTATTCCACATTGTTTTAATTGAAGACCAAACTCGTAACTCAAATATTTGTCTCCGCGATCAGATCGTAGAAACTTTATTTTCTTGTCACGATGATTTTCCACTTCACTCTGAAATTCTTTGAACTGTTCAAATGTTTCAAACTTATGTTTCATCAAGTAGATATCCCCATATCTGCTCAAATCATCTGTGAAGGTCAGAAAATAATGATACCTGCTGCAAGCCTTAATATTCACCGGACCACATACATCAGTATGTATGATCTCCAACAAATCTGTTGCTTGCTTCATTGTTCCGGAGAACGGCGTTTTAGTCATCTTGCCCAAAAGGCATGGTTCGCAAGCATCAAGTGATTCATAATCAAGTGATTCCAAAATCCCATCAGCATGGAGTTTCTTCATGCGCTTTACACCAATATGACCTAAACGGTAGTGCTACAAATAAGTTGCACTATCATTATTAACTTTGCATCTTTTGGTTTCAATATTATGATTATGTGTATCACTACGATCGAGATCCAACGAACTATTTTCATTGGGTGTGTAACCATATAAGGTTTTATTCATGTAAACAGAACAACAATTTATTCTCTTACTTAAATGAATAACCGTATTACAATAAACATGATCAAATCATATTCATGCTCAACGCAAACACCAAATAACACTTATTCAGGTTCAACACTAATCCCGAAAGTATAGGGAGTGTGCGATGATGATCATATCAATCTTGGAACCACTTCCAACACACATCGTCACTTCACCCTTAACTAGTCTCTGTTTATTCTGCAACTCCCGTTTCGAGTTACTAATCTTAGCAACTGAACTAGTATCAAATACTGAGGGGTTGCTATAAACACTAGTAAAGTACACATCAATAACATGTATATAAAATATACTTATGTTCACTTTGCCATCCTTCTTATCTGCCAATCACTTGGGGTAGTTCTGCTTCCAGTGACCAGTCCCTTTGCAGTAGAAACACTTAGTCTCAGGCTTAGGACCAGACTTGGGCTTCTTCACTTGAGCAGCAACTTGCTTGCCGTTCTACTTGAAGTTCCCTTCTTCCCTCTGCCCTTTTCTTGAAACTAGTGGTCTTGTCTACCATCAACACTTGATGTTTTTCTCGATTTCTACCTTCGTCAATTTCCGCATTATGAAGAGCTTGGGAATCGTTTCCGTTATCCCTTGCATATCATAGTTCATCACGAAGTTCTACTAACTTGGTGATGGTGACTAGAGAATTCTGTCAATCACTATCTTATCTGGAAGATTAACTCCCACTTGATTCAAGCGATTGTTGTACTCAGACAATCTGGGCACATGCTCACTAGTTGAGCGATTCTCCTCCATCTTTTAGCTATAGAACTTGTTGGAGACTACATATCTCTCAACTCGGGTATTTGCTTGAAATATTAACTTCAACTCCTGGAACATCTCATATGCTCCATGACGTTCAAAACGTCTTTGAAGTCCCGATTCTAAGCCATTAAGCATGGTGCACTAAACTATCAAGTAGTCATCATATTGAGCTAGCCAAACGTTCATAACATCTGCATCTGCTCCTGCAATAGGTCCGTCACCTAGCGGTGCATCAAGGACATAATTCTTCTGTGCAGCAATGAGGATAAACCTCAGATCACGGATCCAATCCGCATCATTGCTACTAACATCTTTCAACATGATTTTCTCTAGGAACATATCAAAATAAACACAGGGAAGCAACAACGCGAGCTATTGATCTACAACATAATTTGCAAAATACTACCAGGACTAAGTTCATGATAAATTTAAGTTCAATTAATCATATTACTTAAGAACTCCCACTTAGATAGACATCCCTCTAATCCTCTAAGTGATTACGTGATCCAAATCAACTAAACCATGACCGATCATCACGTGAGATGGAGTAGTTTTCAATGGTGAACATCGTTATGTTGATCATATCTACTATATGATTCACGCTCGACCTTTCGGTCTCCGTGTTCCGAGGCCATATCTGTATATGCTAGGCTCGTCAAGTTTAACCTGAGTATTCTGCGTGTGCAAAACTGGCTTGCACCCGTTGTAGATGGACGTAGAGCTTATCACACCCGATCATCACGTAGTGTCTGGGCACGACGAACTTTGGCAACGGTGCATACTCAGGGAGAACACTTCTTGATAATTTAGTGAGAGATCATCTTATAATGCTACCGTAAATCAAAGCAAGATAAGATGCATAAAAAGATAAACATCACATGCAATCAATATAAGTGATATGATATGGCCATCATCATCTTGTGCTTGTGATCTCCATCTCCAGAAGCACCGTCATGATCACCATCGTTACCGGCGCGACACCTTGATCTCCATCGTAGCATCGTTGTCGTCTCGCCAATCTTATGCTTCCACGACTATCACTACCGTTTAGTAATAAAGTAAAGCATTACATCGCGATTGCATTGCATACAATAAAGCGACAACCATATGGCTCCTGCCAGTTGCCGATAACTCGGTTACAAAACATGATCATCTCATACAATAAAATTCAGCATCATGCCTTGACCATATCACATCACAACATGCCCTGCAAAAACAAGTTAGACGTCCTCTACTTTGTTGTTGCATGTTTTACGTGGCTGCTACGGGCTTAAGTAAGAACCAATCTCACCTACGCATCAAAACCACAACGATAGTTTGTCAAATAGACTCCGTTTTAACCTTCTCAAGGACCGGGCGTAGCCATACTCGGTTCAACTAAAGTTGGAGAGACAGTCGCCCGCAAGCCATCTCTGTGCAAAGCACGTCGAGGGAACCGGTCTCGCGTAAGCGTACGCGTAAGGTTGGTCCAGGTCGTCTCGTCCAACAATACCGCCGAACCAAAGTATGACATGCTGGTAGGCAGTATGACTTGTATCGTCCACAACTCACTTGTGTTCTACTCGTGCATATAACATCAACATAAATAACCTAGGCTCGGATGCCACTGATGGGTTTCGTAGTAATTTCAAAAAATTTCCTACGCACACGCAAGATCATGTGATGCATAGCAACGAGGGGAGAGTATTGTCTACGTACCCAACGCAGACCGACTGCGGAAGCGATGACACGACGTAGAGGAAGTAGTCGTACGTCTTCTCGATCCAACTGATCAAGTACCGAATCTACGGCACCTCCGAGTTCGAGCACACGTTCAGCTCGATGACGATCCCCGGACTCCGATCCAGCAAAGTGTCGGGGAAGAGTTCTGTCAGCACGACGGCGTGGTGACGATCTTGATGAACTACAGCAACAGGGCTTCGCCTAAACTCCGCTATAGTATTATCGAGGTATATGGTGGCAGGGGGCACCGCACACGGCTAAGGAATAGATCACGTGGATCAACTTGTGTCAACTTGTGTGTTTAGAGGTTCCCCTGCCTCCGTATATAAAGGAGGAGAGGAGGGGAGGCTGGCCGGCCAAGGGGGGGAGGCGCAGGAGAGTCCTACTCCCTCTGGGAGTAGGATTCCCCCTCCAATCCTAGTCCAACTAGGATTCCTCGGAGGGGAAAAGAGGAGGAGGGGGCCGGCCACCTCTCCTAGTCCTAATAGGACTAGGGGAAGGGGGGGCGTGCAGCCCATCTAGGGCAGCCCCTTCTCTTTTCCACTAAGGCCCACTATGGTCCAAATAGCTCCCGGGGGGTTCCGGTAACCCTCCCGGTATTCCGGTAAAATCCCGATTTCACCCGGAACACTTCCGATATCCAAATATAGGCTTCCAATATATCAATCTTTACGTCTCGACCATTTCGAGACTCCTCGTCATGTCCGTGATCACATCCGGGACTCCGAACAACCTTCGGTACATCAAAATGCATAAACTCATAATATAACTGTCATCGTAACCTTAAGCGTGCGGACCCTACGGGTTCGAGAACAATGTAGACATGACCGAGACACGTCTCTGGTCAATAACCAATAGCGGGACCTGGATGCCCATATTGGCTCCTACATATTCTACGAAGATCTTTATCGGTCAGACCGCATAACAACATACGTTGTTCCCTTTGTCATCGGTATGTTACTTGCCCGAGATTCGATCGTCGATATCCAATACCTAGTTCAATCTCGTTACCGGCAAGTCTCTTTACTCGTTCCGTAATACATCATCTCACAACTAACATATTAGTTGTAATGCTTGCAAGGCTTATGTGATGTGTATTACCGAGAGGGCCCAGAGATACCTCTCCGACAATCGGAGTGACAAATCCTAATCTCGAAATACGCCAACCCAACATCTACCTTTGGAGACACCTGTAATGCTCCTTTATAATCACCCAGTTACGTTGTGACGTTTGGTAGCACCCAAAGTGTTCCTCCGGTAAACGGGAGTTGCATAATCTCATAGTCATAGGAACATGTATAAGTCATGAAGAAAGCAATAGCAACATACTAAACGATCAGGTGCTAAGCTAATGGAATGGGTCATGTCAATCAGATCATTCAACTAATGATGTGACCTCGTTACTCAAATAACAACTCATTGTTCATGGTCAGGAAACATAACCATCTTTGATTAACGAGCTAGTCAAGTAGAGGCATACTAGTGACACTTTGTTTGTCTATGTATTCACACATGTATTATGTTTCCGGTTAATACAATTCTAGCATGAATAATAAACATTTATCATGAAATAAGGAAATAAATAATAACTTTATTATTGCCTCTAGGGCATATTTCCTTCAATATTATACCTGCCTCAAGGAGCTTTAATATTTCCTTTCTTACCACTTCTTTCATCTTAGGATTCAGCCGTCGTTGGTGATCAATAACTGGTTTGGCGTCTTCCTCCAAATTTATTTTGTGTTGACATAGAGTGGGACTAATGCCCTTTAAGATCATCAAGAGTATATCCAATAGCAGCACGGTGCTTCTTCAGAGTTTTCAATAATTTCTCTTCCTCCTTCTCTGAAAGGTTAGCACTAATAATAACATGATATATTTTCTTTTCATCAAGATAAGCATATTTAAGAGTATCAGGTAATGGTTTAAGCTCAAACACGGGATCACCCTTGGGTGGGGGAGGATCCCCTAGGATTTCAACAGGCAACTTGTGTTTCGGAATAGGTCCCTGTTTAAAGAATACTTCATCTATTTCCCTTCTTTCATTCATGAACTTATCATTTTCATGGTCTAGCAAATATTGTTCTAAGGGGTCAGTAGGAGACACAACAATAGAAGCAAGACCAATAATTTCATATTTACTAGGCAATTCTTTATCATGGGGTTGTCTAAGAAATTTAGCAAAATTAAACTCATGAGACATATCCCCTAAACCAACAGAAACAATATGCTTATTGCAGTCTATCTTAGCATTGACAGTATTCAAGAAGGGTCTACCAAATATAATGGAACAAAAGCTATCTTGTGGGGAACCAAGAACAACAAAATCAGCAGGATATTTAACCTTTCCACACAAGACTTCAACATCTCTAACAATCCCAATGGTGAAATAGTATCTCTATTGGCAAGCTTAATGGTAACATCGATATCTTCTATCTCAGCTGGTGCAATATCATGCATAATTTCTTTGTATAAGGAAATAGGTATTGCACTGGCACTAGCACCCATATCACATAAGCCATGATAACAATGATCTCCTATTTTAATAGAAATAACAAACATGCCTACAATAGGTCTGTATTTATTTTTAGCATCAGGTCTAGCAATTCTAGCAGCTTCACCACAGAAGTAAATAACATGCCCACCAATATTATCGGCCAAGAGATCTTTAACCATAGCAATTTTAGGTTCAACTTTAATTTGCTCATGGGGTTTAGGTGTCTTAATATTACTTTTGTTGACCACAGTTGAAGCTTTAGCATGATTCTTTATTCTAACGAGGAAAGGTGGTTTCTCAACATAAGCAGTAGGAACAATAGGATCATTATAAGTGATAGTATTTTCTTCAACTTTAATAGGTGCAACTAATTTTGTTTCAATGGGAGGATTATATTTAAACCACTTCTCCTTAGGGATATCAACATGAGTAGCAAATGATTCACAGAAAGAAGCTACTATCTCAGAGTCAAGTCCATATTTAGTGCTAAATTTACGAAAAACATCGGTATCCATAAAAGATTTAACACAATCAAACTTAGGTGTTATACCTGACTCCTTACCTTCGTCGAGATCCCAATCTTTAGAGTTACGTTTAATTCTCTCCAATAAATTCCATTTGAATTCAATAGTATTCATCATAAAGGAACCAGTACAAGAACTATCAAGCATGGAGCGATTGTTGTTAGAAAGCCGAGCATAAAAATTTTGAATAATCATTTCTCTTGAGAGCTCATGATTGGGGCCTGAATATAACATTGACTTAAGCCTCCCCCAAGCTTGAGCTATGATTTCTCCTTCGCGAGGCCAAAAATTATATATATAATTACGATCACGATGAACGAGATGCATAGGATAAAACCTCTGATGGAATTCCAATTTCAACTGTTTGTAGTCCCATGATCCCATATCATCATATAGCCTATACCATGTCAATGCATCTCCCTTCAAAGATAAAGAGAAGACCTTCTTCTTGATAACATCATCGGGCATACATGCAAGCTTAAATAATCCACAAACTTCATCCACATAGATTAAGTGTAAGACAGGATGCAATGTTCCATCTCCTGCAAAAGGATTAGCTAGCAGTTTCTCTATCATACCCGAAGGAATTTCAAAGTAAACATTTTCAGTAGGTTCAGTGGGTTGAGGGGTAACTAATTGTGGTTCCGGACGAGGTGAAGATACCCCGAACAAGCCCCTCAAAGGATTATGTTCCATAGTAACAAGTGACAGTAAATTTCAGCACACTATATAAATTTTTCCTTACCAAATTCCACCTACCAAAGGCGCTTCACTCCCCGGCAACGGTGCCAGAAAAGAGTCTTGATGACCCACAAGTATAGGGGATCTATCGTAGCCTTTTCGATAAGTAAGAGTGTCGAACCCAACGAGGAGCAGAAGGAAATGATAAGCAGTTTTCAGTAAGGTATTCTCTGCAAGCACTGAAATTATCGGTAACAGATAGTTTTGTGATAAGGTAATTTGTAACGAGTAGCAAGTAATAAAAGTAAATAAGGTGTAGCAAGATGGCCCAATCATTTTTGTAGCAAATGACAAGCCTGGACAAACTCTTATATGAAGGAAAGCGCTCCCGAGGACACATGGGAATTATCGTCAAGCTAGTTTTCATCACGTTCATATGATTCGCGTTTGGTACTTTGATAATATGATATGTGGGTGGACCGGTGCTTGGGTACTTCCCTTACTTGGACAAGCATCCCACTTATGATTAACCCCTATTGAAAGCATCCGCAACTACAACAGAAGTATTAACGTAGACCTAACCATAGCATGAAGCATATGGATCCAAATCAACCCCTTACGAAGCAACGCATAAACTAGGGTTTAAGCTTCTGTCACTCTAGCAACCCATCATCTACTTATTACTTCCCAATTCCTCCCCCTAGGCCCAAACAATGGTGAAGTGTCATGTAGTCGACGTTCACATGACACCACTAGAGGGATGACAACATACATCTAATGAAAATATCAAACGAATACCAAATTCACATGACTACTAATAGCAAGACTTCTCCCATGTCCTCAGGAACAAACGTAACTACTCACAAAGCATATTCATGTTCATAATCATAGGGGTATTAATATGCATAATGGATCTGAACGTATGATCTTCCACCAAATAAACCAACTAGCATCAACTACAAAGAGTAATCAACACTACTAGCAACCCACAGGTATCAATCTGAGATTTGGATACAAAGATTGGATACAAGAGATGAACTAGGGGTTGAGATGAGATGGTGTTGGTGAATATGTTGATGGAGATTGACCCCCTCTCGATGAGAGGATCGTTGGTGATGACGATGGTGATGATTTCCCCCTCCCGGAGGGAAGTTTCCACGGCAGAACAGCTCCGCCGGAGCCCTAGATTGGTTCCGCCAAGGTTCCGCCTCGTGGCGGCGGAGTCTCGTCCCGAAAGCTTGCTTCTGATTTTTTCCTCGACGAAAGACTCCATATAGCAGAAGATGGGCATCGGAGGGCCACCAGGGGGCCCACGAGGCAGGGGCGCGCCCAGGGGGTAGGGCGCGCCCCCACCCTCGTGGCCAGGGTGTGGCCCCCCTCTGGAACTTCTTGCGCTCAGTATTTTTTATATATTCTGGAAATTGCTTCCGTGAAGTTTTAGGACCTTTGGAGTTGTGCAGAATAGGTCTCTAATATTTGCTCCATTTCCAACCCAAAATCCCAGCTGCCGGCATTCTCCCTCTTTATGTAAACCTTGTAAAATAAGAGAGAATATGCATAAGTATTGTGACATAATGTGTAATAACAGTCCATAATGCAATAAATATTGATATAAAAGCATGATGCAAAATGGACGTATCAGTCCTCTCCGGTGGCGCGCCTTGACGACGACGCCGAAGCCGCCCGCCCCGAGCACGCGCGTCACCTCGTAGTCCTAGGTGCTCCCGATGCGCCGTCTGTTGCGGGAGCCGACTGCGTGGTCGTGATCATGGCGCCAATGGCGACTTCAGCCGCGGCAGCTCTCGAGATGGTGGCCATGGGGGTGTTGCTTGCTAGTGCGTGCGCGTTGGAATATGAAGTCACTTACAACAGGAGGTGGGGCACATGCAAACCGACTGCCTATCGAATCGA
The DNA here is from genome assembly GCF_018294505.1 of Triticum aestivum. Classification (NCBI taxonomy): domain Eukaryota; kingdom Viridiplantae; phylum Streptophyta; class Magnoliopsida; order Poales; family Poaceae; genus Triticum; species Triticum aestivum. Next base: position 705,570,201 of record NC_057797.1, on the reverse strand, counting down.
AGATGTTTTCGTGGCGCGCGCGCAACGCTCAACGCGCTTCCGACTGCTGCTCTGATCGCTGTCGACGAATGGCACTCGGTTTGCTCTGCTCATAGTTACCGCCTCGCCGGAAGATGTATATAAACTTGATGGGGTGGGGGACGTTGTTGTACGCAATCACTTCTTCCTTGTTGAGTATAATGTTTATTAGGAAAGACGAGATAGACTAGGATTTGTTCTGGCTTGTCTTGTACTTTAAGTAGATCATTGTACTTCTATATATATATGCCCACGAGGCTCAAGCAATACAACGAACTATTCCACCAAATCCCTCTCTCCCTTCTAACATGCCTCCCCCACTTCTCCAATCTCCATCCAAAGATCGATCACAGGCCGCCAAAAATCCGCTGCCATGGCCACGCAGATGAGCCCGCTCCGCCGATGGAAGCGCTTCTTCGGCGCCTTCGACTCCATCGACGCCGCCATCGAGGCGGCCGACCCTGACCTGTGCCGCGACTTCCTCCGGCGCGCCAGGGGCGACATCTCCGAAGGGCTCTGCAACACCGCGGACGACGGCAAGGCGGAGCGGCTCTGCGGGGTTCTCGACGGCTTGATGGTAGAGTCCCAGTGACGCCAAAGGTGCTTGCCACCACGGACCTCGCCAAGGCCGTCCGTGCGCTGCAGAAGCACGAGTCCGAGCGGGTCCGTGTCCTCTCCAGAGGCATCGTGAGCGGGTGGAGGGCATCCGCCCTGGACGGCGCCGCCGGAGAGGCCATGCACCAGTCAGACAACTTCAATGCGCCTCAGCCCAAGGAGACCGTCGAGCAGCAGCATGCCTGCGCAACGACGGGGCGGCCTTCCTCCAACGAGATCGTCGGTCACGATTAGCAGCATGCCTCAGCCGATTTTGATGCGAAGAAGAAGAAGAAGAAGAAGAAGAAGACGGTGGAGATCAGCAACAAGGCGTCCGATCTCGTCGGCGGCATCAACATGGCGAAGCCCAAGGAGGTCACCGTCGGTCAGCATGTCATCGTCTCGGCCGATCCAGACGCCAAGGCAATGAAGGCCGCAAAGCGCAAACTCCATGAAAGGTACCAACAAACATGGGATGCCAAGCGGCAGCGCCGGGTACAACTCGTGGAAGCGCCGGAGATGCGGAAGCAGAGGCGGGAGAGAAGCCTGGCGGGGTGCGCCACCTCAATGCGCAAGAAAACCTTCTTCGCCAGTCGCCATCAAGCAGCTTCACAGGGTTTAGCGGGCTAGGCACTACTACTAGGCAGAGTTGAACCGTTGATCGTTGTGTCATCTTGCTCCATCTTGTAACGCAAAGTCATTTTGCGCAGTTGCGGCATGTACCTGTAGATCTTGCACCGCTGGTTTACTCCGCGATTCATGTTAGTGCTGGCCCACCTCATTGTTGTATTTCAATTATATAGAAGCTGTGAAACTTCTCGTATTGGTAATAAGTGAGGAAAGTGGCCGGCCCCCACCAACAACTTTGTGCGAACCAACTTGTGGTTGGATGGTTAAAGGGACCGTGGTATCCCCAGCCCATTAGGGTTCAAATCCTGGTGCTCACATTTATTTCTGGATTTATTTCAGGATTTCCGGCTCAATCTTTCGGAGGTGCTCATAGGGGTAGGGTGTGCGTGTGTGCGTTCATAGTGGTGAGTGTATGCGTCTGTATATGAGCGTTTTGTGTCTGTATGTTAAAAAAAACCAACAACTTTGTGTCAGTTTTACATTTACTCAGCCACTGGAACTGGGACCGCATCCATCTCTTCTCCCCTTCTCTTCCTTCTTCCTCTGCTCCGGTTTCGCCGGAAGTTTCTTCCGCTCCTTATTCCTCTCGCCGTTTTCGCTCTGGTCAACGCTCGTCTGGCACCTGTCCCAATCCTCTCTTCTCTAGATGATGGATAGAAACAGAATCGAATAGCGGCTGAGTTGTAGATATCTCGAATCATGCTGCTGGTAAGTTCTACTTCTTCCATCTTAATAAGTAGATTCAATATCCGAACCTTAGTTCATAATTATTGATATTGAGGAAACCATAACCCTAGAGCTTTAAGAATACATTGCTGTTCTTTTGCTTTTGAGGTTGGTCGTTTTGCTTTTTATTTGTCCAGTCGATTAATTACAGTTCATACGGCCTATATTTTCAGTAAAATTAGCCTGTATTTTTCTGCATATTCTTCCAGACGAATATGAAATGTGAAATATTTTCTTTTTTTCACACGGAACAATGTCAAACCAAGTTATTTTGAGTTATTTTGCTGCATTATTGCCAGGTTCGAAAATATAAACCTTTTTTCTGTATGTCAAAATTATGATGACAATCTTCTGTAAATTAGTTACCTGTTTTTAGGTTTTTTTTTCCAAATGTCAAATTTGTTTTTATCTGTTCTTTACTAATTACTTGATATAAACTGTAAATTAGTTTATATATGTGTCAGAATCTTCATAATTTTAGTGTCTATGAATGCAGAGATGGAGAGGCGAAAATCGCCAAGATCAAAAAAACAAATTCTGTCTGAACCTTCTAGTGATGAATGCGGTGATGACGAAGTTTCGTCTGCATCCAAAAGCAGTACAAATATTAGAACTTCTCCAAAGAAGATTAAGAGGGCTAATAGAAAGGATATAGTTCAGGTAATGATATATTTTTAGCATCCTCTTATATATAGTTACCATGTGCTTACGTTATTATATTATGTGTAGTATGCAGAGCATCAATTGGAAATGTATCCCTCACAGAGTTGCAGGACTTATCAAGAAATTAACACCAAGACAATTGCAATGGGTTAAAGATATGGGATTCCAATCTGTTTTAGATATGCCTAAGTATAAACTGCCGTGTCGGCTGTCGTTATGGTTTGTCAAACAGGTTGACTGTAAAAGCAAGTCCCTGACTTTAAGAAACAGAAGGATTTCTATCTTGGATGCCGTTGAGAATATTTTGAAGTTCCCATCTGGGAAATTGAGGTACCAATGCCTCCTGCTGGAAATCCGAGAGATAAGGCATTCATAAAACTTGAAAAATTCAGGTCTAACAAAGTTGGAAGAGGCCAAACTCTTGCTGAAGAAGAAAAAGAATTGCTAACTTATATTAAGGGCCTGTTTGGTTTCAAATAAGTCACCAACTTATAAGTCGAAAAGTGAAAAAATTGACTTATTTTACCAAACGGACCCAACTTATAAGTCACCCAACTTATAAATCATAAGTTGCTCCACCCCAACTTAAAACTTATAAGTCACCCCGTTTTGCATGGGTCCCACCACCTTTACATAAAAAAATAAGGTGGAAAGATGTGGTCACGTGACTTATACGTCAGGTGACAACCAAACAGGCATGACTTATAAGTCACTGGTTTTAAGTCACCTGACTTGTAAGTCAGGTCCCTAATACTGAAGACAAGGACAAGTTTTGCCTTTCATTTATGGAGATCATATTATGTGCATATTTGGCACTAACCACATGCCACAGTATCAACGAAAGTTATTTGCTTGATGCTTTGTCAGATATGTCCAAAATTCCTCTAATGAATTGGTGTCCTTTGCTGTTGATTATCTAATTAGAGATATCAAAGACACTAGGACAAAAACGGTAAGGAACATTAACCTACAAGGATGTCTACACATCCTTATTGTGAGTACCTAATTATTATTTTCTTGACTTATATTTGGTTTCTACTTAAGAATTTTCTCCATTTGTTTAAATTTATATAGCAAATAATTTATCCTACAATAGAATTTTTTTAGATGTATCATTATTATTTCTCACTATTAGATATGTCAGGTAATGTATGCAGATCTGGTTAAGAACAACATTATCAGTGTACCACCCGGCACACCTCGTATTAAGTGAGATGATTGATCAATTGGAGTCGACTTGTCGTAAGAGAGATCGAGACGACGAACAACTCTTTGAGTCATTTCTGGTGTGCTTCTTGGCTAAACTATTTTCAAAAATGATTACACTAATTATTCATGATTAATGGTTTAAATCTTTTTTTCTATTTTGTTATACATAGGACGAAGAAAAGTTGGCCCAATTCGCTTTAATTGAATCAAATAATATTTCTGAAGAAGAAAGCTCTTCTAATGCTCAGGAAGTTTCTACCCAATAGGATGATGCTCAGGCATCAAGAAGATGTGTGCATTGCGTCAGATAATGTGGTAAAATTCTATTACCAAAAACACTTCTGTATATGTGTAATATATAAACCAACAGATATTTTATTCATTTATTTAGATGAACAGAGAAAACCTAGACAATATTGTTAGGTTGTCCAAACGACGGAGATCTACCAGGAAAAATCAAGAGCTGAAAAATAAAGAAACTTTTAAATAGTTATTGTCCAGATTCTTGTCCAGACGTTGATTTATCAACTAATACCAAAGATGTTTTGGATTAAAGTGATTCTGCACAACCTGCTAAGTCGATCACAAACCAATAGAAGGTTACTTTTGCTCTAGGTTTGGAAATACTTCGAACACCAACTCCCAGTGATTCAGTTATAGATGTTGAAGAACAACGTCATACAAATGTTTCATCAATTCAATCAACAGAAGTTCCCATTGTTGTTGACACTACCGTGAAGTGTAGCATTAATTCAAATGCTGAAATGAATTCTGCCAACCCAGAACCATCAGCTATTCAAGACAAGATATATGGATCAGCCAATGTTAATTGGAAAATGTTTGTTTTCTACCGGATGATTTTTCTCAGGCTTAAACCGCCCGCTACGGGCGCCATGCGTCCTGGTAGGGGCCCGTCCACGTGCCGGTCTTATCTCTTCATCTGGAGCGCGCTCGATCCCCTTCGTCTCTTTTTCACCACAAGCCCGTTTCCAGTAGTCTTATCTCCTAAAAAACCAGTCGATCCCCTTCGTCTTCGCACGTGTATCGCTATGGCTCCGTCCAAGTGCGACCACCATGGTCTGCTTCTCAAGCTTCACATGCTGTTGTTCAAGATCCACAGCGTTGTGACGCGGTGATTTTTTTTGACGAAACAGCCGGCGCTGCAACACAGCCTCGTTGTTGACTTGATTGCTGCCCACGCTGCGACTCGACGGTGCTGCCGGTGTTGCTATGCGACGCTCGTTGACGCCGGTGCTTCGACGCGGCGTTCGCCGGCGCTGCAACGCAGCACACGGGAGGAGAGGTTGAGCTGCTCGCGCGGCTCTGTTGCAACGCAGCACGAAGGCCGGAGTCGGGCGCCGCTCGCCGCCGGTGATGCAACGCAGCACACAAGGAGGAGGCTCGGCTGCTCGCGTCGATGTTGCCCTGGAAGCTTTTGTCGCGCCGCGGGAGCTGCAATGGAGCGCCGCCCGGGCTGCGATGGAGCCGCCGCGGAGCTCCATTGAAGCTTCGCCGGAGTTGATGAAGCGCCGCCCGGGCTGCGATGGAGTCGCCGCGGAGCTCCATTGAAGCTTCGCCGGAGTTGATGAAGCACTGTCGGAGCTAAAACGAAGAGAAGCCGGAGCTACAATGAAGCGCAGCAGGGGGTCGTTGAAGCTTCGCCAGAGTCAATGATGCACCGCCGGAGTTGCAATGAAGCGTCGCCGAAGCTGCAATGAAGCGCAGCGGGGGGTCGTTGAAGCTTCGCCGGAGTCGATGAAGCACCGCCGGAGTTGCAACGAAGCATTGCCGGAGCTGCAATGAAGCGCAGTGGGGGGTCGTCGAAGCTTCGCCGGAGTCGATGAAGCACCACCGAAGCTGCAACGAAGGGTCATCGGAGCTGCAATGAAGCATTGAGGGGTCGTTGAAGCTCCACCGGAGATGCAATGGAGCGTCGCCCTCGCCGGTGATGCAATGGAGCGCCGCCGGACGCCGAAGGTGCTGCCACGGGAGCTGCGAGCGGTGAACGGGTGTTGCACTGGAGAGACGAGGATTCAATTTTCTATTGGGCTGTGCACGTGGCCTAGCTGGCACAACGGACGGCTGCGCAAAGCCTCATCTAACGGCTCACGAGGAGGTTTAAAATTGGCTAGCGTCAGCCGGATGATTTGTAGCAGCGCCCATGTTAATTTGCCAGATAACTCTCTCCCAATTAAACCCATTAACAGTGGCACAAAGGGCGCACTCTGGGGTCATCCACGTGGCAAACCGTGAAGGGCAGGAAAAACAAAGACGTTGTCCAGTTGGATTTGGAGGGTTGGCTTCCTTGCTGCCTAATCACTGGTCGTTTCCTTCGTCCAGAAGGAAGAGGTCATCAGGTATGCCCGCCCGGCCGCCCCGCTCCAACCCACTTCGCTTCCCCACGCACGTCACCTCCTTTCTCTCCTCTTAAACCCACTCGTGGTGGGGTGGGCGTCGCTGCCGCTCCCTCTCTTCTTGAGCCTCCTGCCCCCCTCCCTCTCCTGTGCTCTCTCTTTCCGTTGCCGTCGGGTCCGTGCCCCTGCCGCCACCGCGTGCGCGTGGATGCCGGTGACGAGGATCATTGGGAGGCTGCCGCCGCCATGAAGTCTCACAGGATCCAGCTGTGCTCGTCGTCTCCATGGAGGTCAAAGGAGGAGGAAGGGGAGGCGCTTCTCCGGCCAGATCCGTGACCCCCACGTCGCCATCGACGTCCACCCTCCTTGACATGATCGATCGAGCAGACGTCGCTGAGCTCCACGGCTTCCTCGTCTCCCTCTCGCCAGATGGTATCAAGTTCATCTTCATCCTACAGATGGATCCAACAAGTTCACGTGAGTGATGCCCCTGTTCTTCTCTTGGGTGGTGTTCTTGCTCTGCTTTTGGGCATTCTTGTTTCTAATTTGGTGTTGGTGCAGCAGCTCCACACACATAAGAGCTAGGTGCATACTCTTAGAGCTCTTCTTTTGAATCTATTCATTCTCGAAAATTGCTTAAGCCTTGACTTGACAATATCTCCAACATGAACGTTTGGAGCTTTCTTAGCATTTTGAAGCCAATGGTGCTCTGCGAAATAAAAGTTGATGTCATGAAATTACTTACACGGACGTATAACAAACCAGGGGAAAACAGATGAATAAGAATTCAGAAATACTGGCAAAAAGACAAGATGCTTAAGAAGCGATACCACACTCGAAAAGAATACGAGTTAACGTAACTTCAAGTTACAAAGCAGACCACAATTTTGACCCTAACATTCTTTCAGGTTGTAACACAAATAATAAAATGCCCGAGCTCATCCGAATGACTGAAATTTGTCTATGTTTTGAGTAACAAGTGCACTTAGGTGAAGAAGTTTCTGATCTCAAAACTCTGAATTCTGAAATAACAGAGCTGATTAAGCACAAGTTTTAAGATGGAGAATTTCAGATGCTCTTCTGTTCAAGTTTATGCTTATAGATTCTGCGATGCAGAAAACTATCTGACACAAAAAAACAAAAAAACTGTAATGCGTGCTTCAGATAGGCAGATAAAATCAACACACAGACTTCAGGGTTGGTTACCAAGTCTGTGTGGCAAACAAGTCTGTATGTATGAAGTAACTTGGAACTCAAAGTACTTCATATCAGCTGCACTTCTCCTTTTTCTTGTTTGCTTAGGTGTTTGGAATCTCGATTCATCGATTTGGATGGCAGTAACCCTCAAAGCTCGTCTCTCAGTCCTTACTAGGAAATTCCAGTTTGGTTTCCTTATGATCTTTTACTCCTCTGAATTTTCTCTTTTGCTTGTTGGTTCCCAAGTTCCTCTTCCACCGTTGCTCTGATAGGCCGATTTCCGCAGCGCCGCAACGTAGTACAGAGGTTGTGCACCCAGTATCCCCTTGTTTTTCATGCTCAAATTAAATTGTATAAATGCTGAGGGGAGGACATTTATGTTTGAGAGAGAGGGATGGAAAAGTGGGGATGGAGTAAGAGAAGAGGAAGGAACACGTATGCTGCAGTTCGAGCCCCGTCTTCTATGCTTCTGCTCACTGTGCCAACATCCTCATGGAAGGTCCAAATCGCTGAGGTATTTTTTCTGTCTCCGCTGAACCTGCATGAACCCTGTCTTCTAGCACAATATTTGGCACACAGTATTACCTCATAGAAACTGCTATCCTCTCACTTGAATTGATGGTCTGATGGATATCATGTATATGTCTGTTTGTTACATTTTTCAGATGCTTATTTTCTTAGCTCAGAGTGTCCTCTTAGAAGCGCGGGTGTCGACCCCTATCCACAGAAGTTCAAGGTTGCGATCTCCATCACGGACTATGTGGCCAAGTACAATAGCTTGGGTGCAGGCAGACATTTGCTGACCGCCGGTGAAAGCTTGGCTGGTATTGATTATTTCTATTTGAAAGTAACTGTAGTTAGCACTGGCAAAATATATCTGTGTTACAGGAAGAAAAATGACTGACAAAATTTATACTAGCATACAAGGTTAGTAATTCTAGCAAATACGTTTTTACCTTATTTGATATCACTATTAAGTTTTTTCTGTCATGCGCATTTTGCCATTTCCCCAATAGGTATATTGGCCATCTGAAGGAAAGAAAGCTCAAGGACCAGATGGCAAAAGACCCAGCTAAAGTGGTCTGTAAAGCTGTCATGCGCATGATTCCCCGCAATAAATTGCGTGATGTAAGTGAACAATTGTTCTAAATGAAATCTGTTTGTTTGTTTGTTTGTTGCTATTTCAAGTCCTGCCTAATCTATAATGGTACTTGTGTGTGTGTGTGTGTGTGTGAGAGAGAGAGAGAGAGAGAGATGAACTACCCCTTACTTCAGCATCCGCCCGACCGCAACGAATCGGCTCCTTCCTGCCACCACCAGGTACTCCTCTCTCCTTGATGCTACTGTCGTGCTCGCCCCTACTGATGTTCTTTGCATTTCTTCTTATATTGTGCCTTCTTTCTTTTGTTTTCTCATGCTGCCAATGGTGAGAGGTCCTGTGAGCAGCAAGACAGTGAAGAGGGGATATTTTTCTGCAGCCTCTGTGAAGTCAAGGTATCTTTCTTTCATCTGTTTCTTTTTATGCAAGTAATTTGGTGTTGCAATTTTTATGTAACCTCGTGCCTGGACCTGCTCAGGATGTTGTGATGGTTTATTTGGTGGTCATCTATGTTCACTGTTATTTGTTGATATGGGGGAGGTGGGCAGAAGAATCTTAATTCTTGTTAGGATTACACCTATTAGTTGCAGTTCATAAGCTATGTTGACCTGACTAATGATTTTTTTCTTTAATTATTTTCTTCTATGAACCTGAATGATAGCAAGAAATAAAGCCTCTGTTAGGCGAAGTTGATTATGTTGTAGTACACACTGAGTGCCTCCATAAGAATCTAGATAAAATGCCATAAAAGGTGAGATTAGGCATAGTCTTGATATAGTTTTGTTAAAAGATTTCCATTGATTTTCTGGTTTGGATATACTTATGATTGTTTTCTTCTAACTGCATCTTAATATATGCTTTCGTAGACTGTTCATGATGAAATGATGTATATGAATGTGTGTGACTGAGCTTCCACTTCCAGAAAATGCACACGTACAACAACATGTTTGTTATGGTGCAACTTTAGCTGCACTTGCTATGCCTACTCCTTGCCCTTTTTTCCCCAAGTAAGGATATGCAGGCCTATTTTCTTCTCTAATTAGTACCTATATCTCACATACATTTTGTTTCCTAACATATGTCCAAAGGAGTCTACTTCGATGAATAGTCTTTGATGTGCTCGTAGTTCACTGTTTTAAGATTAAAACAAGCTACTTTTATTCTTCATCACGCCTAAGCATAAAGATATTGTTGGAGTTGCTTAATACATGAAGTAGCAATGATTCCTATATCCTGACAGTGAAAAGATGCCCATGGAGAGTAAGGGTTTAGAAACTATAGAAGATCTGAACATGAAGCTTAATGTGCTAAAATTTGGATTAGTTAGTCCCTCAACTTCTAGAGTGTACAAAATATCCGACTATCACTTCTCAGTGATGCTACCAAAAATTGAAGCTAAGATATCAATTGATGCCATTTTATCATGCATGTACTGAATATGTACATTCAGTCAATGAATGATGGTTGCAATGATTGGTTTGTGTACTTTTTATTCAGATCAATGCATAGGCCACGCGCTGAGTAATCTAACCTCTGAAAGTTATGTGTGAAGTTAAAAAGTGTGCAACAACATATTGGTTTGTTTTTTCTTTTCCAGTGGGTTTATGTCTTCATCGTGCTTCCCAACATTTCTTTTTGGTTACTTTCAACTGGTTAATTATTTTGCAAAATGGTCATTTCTGGTTCCCCGAAATGATTAGAGTTAGTGGGAGGATGGCAAGAGATCAACAAGCATGGGCAGTTACGAATCTGAACATTATATGTGTCAGTCGTAGTTTTGGTTTATATCTTGATTAAAAAATCTATTGTTACTTTTTGGTTGTGTACTCCATTACTTATATATCATGTGCATGCTAGGTATCTTGCCTTTCAGGTTCAGCGCGTCACTAGACATCAGTTGGTGCTCCCAGTGTGAAGTGAGAAGTGGAGAGTGCAGCTAGCTGTAGCATGCATATGGGTGTGCATGTTAAACGAGTAATGAACTCTGTACGACTTAGATATGTGCTGCTATGCAATATATGCTCTCTCGAACCATACCTGTCTACAATCTTTTTTTGTGTGGGTTATCTACAAGGGCGACGCTACGCGTCCGCCGACTGATTTTCTGATTTTATCCGCCGCCTCGACGACCGTTGGATGCCCGACGTGATAGCCGCCCGATCTACTGTCCGCGCCCCGCATGCCCACTAGTTATTTCCCACAACAATCGCTCTGTTGCAGAAACATTAACACTTTTGCTCCTAGCCCCCGATAGATCTGCGCCCCGCACGGTTTCGCAACAAGAGCATTTCCTGCAACAATGCTCTTGTTGCAAGATCTGATCTTCTTTGATTTCCTGCAACAATGCTTTTGTTTTCTGAAGCTCCATCTAGCAAATTCCATCAACAATCTTCGATGAGCTCTTGTTTCTGAAAAAACTAGCTATGATCCACTCTGAATCATGAACACATGCGTGAAAAAACAATAGCTCTGTTTCGGAAACAGTAGCTCTGATTCAGAAACAATAGCTCAGTTTCAGAAACGGCTCCGGCGACTCCGGCGAAGCTGCGACAACGACGGAGCGGGAGGCGGGGCCGCTGTTGTGCTTCTCAATTGCGCTTGAAGCAACGATAAATGTAGAAGCAGAAGCGGCATCCGGAGTTGCAGCAAGCTTGGTTGAGTGCGGGGGCAGCGGGTACACGAGAGAGAGAGCAGAGGAAGAGATGAGGATGAAAATTCTCGGTGGAGAGGATGGATAAGGTTGGGACATGGGGAGTGAGACGGGACCACTAGGGCACGTGGCGTGTCAAACAACATTGTTACGTGCATGACAAGGAGGTAGCCGCACCAGATCATCTTAGGTAGTTGGTAGATTTGGTTAGCTAGGATCTATCCTTATCTTCCTTTTGTAATCTTATCTCTACCTAGCTTCCTCTCCAAGATGTAATCTAAACTGTATGCGCTATCAGGAGGTGCGCCCCTGCCTATAAACACGTACGGCGTCCCCTCGAGTAGAGGTACGACGCTTTCCGCCATCGCACATGGTAATCAGAGCCCTTCTCTTCCACGTCTAAACCCTAGAACTCCATCCAGTGCAACTATGTCGTCTTCCTCTTCCTCCGGTGCCTCCCAGGCTGGTCCCAATGGCCAAGTCACGGAGAGGCTCTCCCGCACCAACTACGTCCTCTGGCGCGCGCAGATCATGCCGCAGCTGAGGGGCGCGGGTGTCTTCGGCTACGTCGACGGCACGACACCGGAGCCGGCCAAGATCCTCCACACCAAGGACAAAGATGGGAAGGAATCCTCTGAGCCAAATCCCCTCCACTCTATCTGGGTGCGAGAGGACCAGCAGGTGCTCGGGTACCTGCTGAACAACCTCACCAAGGAGGTGCTCGTGCAGGTGACCGCGATCACCATGGCGCGCGAGCTCTGGGTGCGCTGTCGGGGATGTTTTCCTCGCAGTCGCTCAGTCGCGTAAACAATATCAGAACCTCTCTGGTGAACGCCCAGAAGGGCAACAAGACCGTCGCCACCTACTTCGCCGAGATGCGCGGCTTCGCAGATGAGTTGGCCGCCGCCGGGAAACCTCTCCAGGATGATGAACTCATCTCCTACATCCTGCACGGCCTCGACATGGACTACCAGCCGCTCGTCTCCGCCCTCGACGCCCGCATCACCCCGGTATCCCTCGATGAGCTTTTTTCCATGCTTAGCAACTTTGATCAGAGGGTGGCGCAGTACCAGGGATCAGGCGGCTTCAAGTCGTCGGCTAACGTCGCGATGCGCGGGCGTGGCGGCTACGCTCGTCACCGTGGTCCCCCCCCCCCCGCTCCAAGGGCAAGCAAGGGAATGGCAGCAACAACAACGGGTCCAATCCCGCAACGGACGGCCCAACCACACCAACACCAGGGGCCGCCGCGGCGGTTCTTCCAGGTCGCGCCCCGACGCGGTGCGCTGCCAAATCTGCGGCAAACCGGGCCATACAGCGAGGGACTGCTGGTATCAGTTTGATGAGGATGAGGCCTCCTCTGAAGATGAATAAAAAGTTGTTGCTGCTACTGACGGTTCATATGGCGTCTATACCAATTGGTATCTTGACAACGGTGCAACGAACCATCTTACCGGCGAGCTGGAAAAGGTGACACTCAAGGAGAAGTATCACGACAAGGACCAGATCCACACCGCAAGTGGTGCAGGTATGAGGATATGTCACACTGGTCATTCAGTTTTTCGTACCCCACGTCGAAAATTTCATCTTAGGAAAATTTTGCATGTCCCTAGCACTGACAAGAATCTTCTATCTGTCCATCGAAGCACCCTTGATAATCATGTTTACATTGAATTTCATCCCTTCTTTTTGATCAAGGATCAGGTCACGAGGAAAACTCTCTATCGAGGTAGATGTGTTCGAGGCCTTTACCCGTTGATTCCGGAGCTTTGAAGATACAATAAACAAGCTTGTGGTGCTATCAAGCTTTCGGCCACGCGATGGCACGACCGTTTAGGGCATGCTTCATTTTCCTTAGTTGATCGTTTACTTAAAAAGAATAAGCTCCCGTTTGTTGGTGAGTGCAATGTTGAAACCATTTGTAATTCTTGTCAGACAGCAAAAAGTCATCAACTTCCCTATCCTGTTTCCACTAGTGTCTCTACTCAACCATTACAATTAATTTTTTCCGATGTATGGGGCCCTGCCCCAAGCTCTGTTGGTAGACACACGTACTATGTCAGTTTCATTGATGATTACGGCAAGTTCTCTTGGCTCTACCTTCTTAAAAAGAGGTCAGAAGTTTTCCAAGTCTTTAAAAACTTTTAAGCTCTTGTAGAACGACAGTTTGATCGAAAGATTCTTGCTGTCCAATCCGACTGGGGTGGGGAGTACGAAAAACTCAACTCCTTCTTCCAAACACTAGGGATTTCCCACCATGTGTCGTGCCCTCGCGCTCACCAACAAAATGGGTCCGCAGAACGTAAGCATAGGCACATTGTTGAGGTTGGCCTTGCTCTCTTGGCCGGAGCCTCTATGCCCTTAAAATTTTGGGACGAAGCATTCCTCACTACTGTACACATCATAAACATGCTTCCTAGTCGGGTTATCAACAATGAAACTCCCTTAGAAAGGCTTTTCCACACAAAACCGGACTATAAATCTCTTCGTGTTTTTGGATGCGCCTGTTGGCCAAATCTTCGCCCCTACAACACTTGCAAGCTTATGTTTCGATCCAAACCGTGTGTGTTTCTTGGGTATAGTGCTCAGCATAAAGGAGTTAAATGTCTTGATAACTCCACTGGTCATGTCTACATCTCTAGAGATGTTGTTTTCGACGAGACAAAATTTCCTTTGCTGATCTCCACCCTAATGTCGGCGCCTTACTTCGCAAGGAGATTCTTCTCCTACCACCTCATCTCTCCAGTCATGATCAAGGGGGACATGATAACTGTGATGATCATTTGTTGACTAATCCTCTTAACCATATGCATGAGCCTTGTGATGACACAGGAGATCATAGCGGCGAAAACAACGAAGAAAATGGTGCAAACAGCGAAGAAAACAGCCCAACAGTCCATCCATATTGTATGTGTCACGGCGAAGGGAGCAAATCCGCCTCGGGATCTGGCGTGCCAGCAGCAGCAGGTGGATCAGCCTCGGGATTCGGCACGTCAGTAGCGGCAGGAATATCTGCCCCGGGATCCAGGGCGACAGGCGTGACAGCGCGCGGTGCTGCGACAGCGATGCCCGCGCCCTTCTCCGTGTCGGCCACGCGGCCAGCTGCGGTTGGCAGCAGCGGCTCCACCAGCCCGTGCGAGTCAGCAGCTGCCACGTGCCAGTCTACTGCTGGCCCGATCGGCTCGCGCTTCGGGAGCCAGCCGGCTGTCTACAAGCGGCGCGATGCGGTTCGATCGGCTGGCGCGGGACCGGACGCAGCAGGCACTGGCTCCGGTCGGGCGGGATCTTCTGCACCGGATCCGCCTTCTCCACAACAGCCAGCCGCCACAGAAGATCAGCTAGCAGCGGACCCTGCGGAAACTGATGGCGCACGCGGATCTGCCTCGGATCAGGCGCAGATTCCACCCCCTGATCCTGCCATGGGATCCTCTGTGGCGCAAAACAATGCAGCCGCACAGCAGCGTCGTACACGACTACAATCAGGGGTAACTAAGAAAATTAATTACAAGCACATAACCAAATATGGTATGATCTGTTCTACAGGTGAACCAGGTGAGCCTACCACACTTGAGGAGGCTCTTGGTGATGAGAAGTGGAGAAAAGCAATGCATGAGGAGTATGTGGCACTACAGAAAAATAAAACATGGCATTTGGTTCCTCCAAAACAAGGTAAAAATCTTATTGACTGCAAGTGGGTCTTTAGGATCAAAAGGAAGTCTGATGGAACAGTTGATCGTTACAAAGCAAGGCTAGTTGCTAAAGGCTTTAAATAACGGTATGGCATAGATTATGAGGACACTTTTAGTCCAGTTGTAAAAGCTGCCACCATCCGTCTTGTGTTGTCTATTGCTGTTTCCAGGGGATGGAGTCTTCGACAATTAGACGTACATAATGCGTTTCTTCATGGTGTTCTGAAAGAGGAGGTTTATATGAAACAACCTCCTGGGTTTGAAAGCAAACATTCACCCTCTCATATATGCAAGCTTAATAAAGCACTATATGGATTAAAACAGGCTCCTAGGGCATGGTATTCTCGTCTCAGTAAAAAGATGCAAATGCTTGGTTTTGTTCCTTCAAAGTCTGACACTTCACTGTTCATTTACAATAAGTCCAATACATCAATATTTGTTTTTATATATGTTGATGATATTATTGTCACAAGTTCATCTGATGAGGCAATAACCGGATTATTGAAGGACTTAAGTACTGAGTTTGCTCTAAAGGACCTGGGTGATTTGCACTATTTCCTAGGGATTGAAGTAAAGAAGCACAAGGATGGACTTCATCTCTCCTAGGAAAAATATGCAAATGATTTGGTAAGAAAAGCTGGACTGCAAGGTTGTAAATCTACTACTACTCCTTTGTCTAGTACAGAAAAATTGTCTCTCACAGAAGGAACACCTTTGAGTTCAGAAGACAGCACCAGGTACAGAAGTCTTGTGGGTGCACTTCAATACTTAACACTCACACGACCTGACATTTCTTTTGCTGTCAACAAAGTGTGTTAATTCCTTCATGCACCAACCACAGTTCATTTGACTGCTGCAAAATGTATAGTCAGATATGTGAAAGCTACTATGAGCATTGGTCTTAATTTCAGCAAGTCATCCTCCACTCTTGTTAGTGCATTCTCTGACTCAGATTGGGCAGGATGTTTGGATGATAGACGGTCTAGTGGTGGCTTTGCAGTATTTCTTGGACCTAACCTGATTTCTTGGTGTGCCAGAAAGCAAGCCACTGTTTTCAGATCCAGTACAGAGACAGAGTACAAGGCACTGGCCAATGCTACAGCAGAAATTATATGGGTTCAATCCATTCTTAAGGAGCTCGGTGTGAAAACTGCTCAGGCTCCATGTCTGTGGTGTGATAACTTGGGTGCAAGCTATCTTTCAGCAAATCCCGTTTTTCATGCAAGAACAAAGCATATTGAGATAGATTTTCACTTTGTGAGAGAGAGAGAGTTGCTAATAAACTCCTAGACATTCGGTTCATACATTCTCAGGACCAGATTGCAGATGGGTTTACAAAAGCCTTGCCTATACGAAGCTTTAAGACTTTCAGATATAATCTCAACTTGATGAAGTTGTGATTAAGGGAGGGTGTCAAACAACATTGTTACGTGCATGACAAGGGAGGTAGCCGCACCAGATCATCTTAGGTAGTTGGTAGAGTTGGTTAGCTAGGATCTATCCTTATCTTCCCTTTGTAATCTTATCTCTACCTAGCTTCCTCTCCAAGATGTAATCTAAACTGTATGCGCTATCAGGGAGGTGCGCCCCTGCCTATAAACACGTACGGCGTCCCCTCGAGTAGAGGTACGACGCTTTCCGCCATCGCACATGGTGGACACCAATGGCGGCTGATTTTTTATTTTTTTTTGAAAAGGGGGATTCCCCGGCCTCTGCATCAGATCGATGCATACGGCATCTCTTATTAAACAAATAAACAGGTTCTGAACAAAGGTCTTACAGAAAAAGGAACCAATGGCGGCTGATGGAGCGGTGCAAATCAGCCGGTTGAATAGGATCATTTCCCTATCTACAATCTGTATTACCTATTTAGAAATTTGTTTGCTCTTCACACCATTAAGCTATACGGACAAGCCATGGCCTCTGCTGTCCTGCATGTGTGGCTGGACAGTAAATCAACAATTCCCCGCAAAAAAAATTTCAACAATTTATGTCATAGAGATGTCACGCCAAGAAATTAACTCAGGTGCTAATATAGAACGTACATGACCGTCAGCTAATCAAGGGCGCGCATGACCGCCCAGGAGGCGCGCCAAGGCGCGCCCCAGCCTCTAGTTGATTCAGAAACCGTTCCTTGTTAGTTATCCGTACCACTTGTATGCGTGCAATCTCAGAATTTACCGGCAGATGGAGTTGACTCAGATACTACACATCTTACTGGAACAAACAATTCTGTAGATCAACCAACTTGTGCTGTACCTTTGTCAGAAGTTGTAAGTGAAGTTTCAAATCCTGTTTTCGATGAAGCCCGTGTTTCTGTTACAGAAGATGCTGTAAAAATCAAAAGATGTTATTCGTGAGGCAGGGATATTGCTGGAAGTCATTCTTAAAGCTTCTGATGATCCAAAATCAAGTTCGAGTACTCCTAAAGACCCTGTTGTCAGACATATCGAGGAAATGCCAAAAGGGAATACTCTTATTGCCAGAACAGACTGCTCAAGTTACCATGTCAGTTCAAGAGTCAGCCAAAAATAAAGATAATATTAAAAAAATGTAACTCCAGATGTAGTACAACCTTCTGAATTGCCAAGAAGCAGCGAGTCAAGTGATCTGCCACCCCCCCCCCCCCCCCCCCCCCCGCGCCATTTCAAATGTTACCGCTGTTGATGTTTGTACAAATGTTCATGAAGTTCTAAATCCGTTGAAGGCCCATCATCAAATGTGCATACTATTGAAAATGTTGTTGATAATGTTGCAAAGAAGACTGCTGAAGTTCCACTCCCGTTGGTTCCTAACGTCACTCCTGTTAAAAAAAAGGGTACTGAGATTTGTTGTCAAGAAATGTTCTCAGACTGTAGAGCCAACTATGGAAACAAATGTTTCAGCCTTGCCTGTTTCACATGAGAAAACAAATGTTTCAACTTTGCAATCGTCGACTCTATCAGAGTCAAAAGATAAGTTAATAGAGAGCTTGCCTATTGCACCTTCTGGTGGTGTTGGTCTTGCCAACCTGACTACAGGTCAAAAGGTAAACAAATTAGCAAACAATTCATTGAGCAGTCAGAAAGACAAATTAGTTGTTGTCCTTCAACTCAAGATCTGCAGGATGTCTTGATAGAAACTGAAAGACAGACTGAAGTTGTTGCTGCATTAGAATCCCAATCAACTCCTCAGAAAAGTGTAGCGGATTCATAGGAAATTACAGTAGAAGATGAACATACACTTGAGGATGCAGGAGAAGTAGAGAACAGTTCTGATGGTGACGTCAACGATGATGAACTTAGTTCAGAAAGTACAGAAAAAGACGGAGCAGTATCAGTTGACATTGAAGAAACAACATCAACACCAATGAGAAATGATTTTAATAACATACCACTACTGAAAGAACAAATCCCTGATGGAGAATCTTTTATACATGCTGGTAGTGTAAACACAACAACTAAGTCAAGACCTCAACGTTTTCAAAAGAAAGAGGAAGCTGCGGAAGGTATATCTGAGATTGTTTTAAAGAACATGAAGCTGCTGAAGCTGGAGCATGGCCTGGTCGCGAGTCCAGCCCTGAGCGAGGCGTCGCGCCGACAGACTACTCGCTTAGCCGGGAGCTGCCCTTCGTCGGCGCGCATTCCTACACCGTCTAGGTGTCTGCACGCAACTCCAGCCATGTGGGAGCTTCTGGGGCCAGGTTGTGTGCGCCAGCTCGGCTTTTTGTCAGACACCTCTATGGTCCTCGCCGCGGGCGGAACTCCGATCGTCCGTATGATCGACGGAAAAAAGATAAGGGGTCATATGTCCAAAAATTGCTACATGAAGGCATAACACATATGTGTGTAAATTTTCAGTACAAAATACGTTTAAATGTGAACTGCGCAAAAAGACAAATCTATGCCTTGTCAACACATGATACTATTCATCTTAAAAGTCCATGAATTTGTTCTTTTTACACATATCGCATTTCAAGGTATTTCATTCTGAATATTTTTTTCAGATTTTTTTTAAAACCAAAAATTTTGAATTTTTCAAAAAATCGCCATGGGAGCTCGAAAATGCCGTTCTCCTCAAATGTCTACTTTTTTAAACATTTTTTTGCGAGGAAACTTTTTTAAACTTGAGAGATCAAAAACATATTTTTCTCTTCTTCCATCCATAGTATTCCCTCCGTCCCATAACGTGAGACGTTTTTTGACACTAGTGAGCGTCACACATTATGGAACGGAGGGAGTACTTGTATATGATGGATCACGGTTACTCGTCGCACCTGGGGACCCTCACATGGTAGACAGACTTGTCAGTTGATCGATAAAGACGCGAGCAGTCCAAACGTGAACCTGACGCCCGTGGTCGGCAGCCACATGTTACCGTCGATCGATTGCGCCACGATGAACTTACTAGCCTTGGCCTAGGTCCGTTTAGATTCTTTTTGTGCTCGGCATGTCAATATTGGCGCGCCAAATAATTGGTGGAGGATTCGACTGCCAGCCACTCACAAAAAAATGGTTAAGAAATCAGCAGGGGAAACTGTTAGGGCTTGGTGAACCAAAAAATTGGACGAGATCCAAACAAAAAAAATTGGACAGGTTGCTCGGGGCATTGAACCAAACAAACCCGATATCTTCGTGCAAAGGGCAAAAGACAAACCATAAGCGTTTGGGGGAGAACTAATGCTAAATAAATCACATCCAAGCCCCTCATTTTTTTCCATAAATTGGTTCAAAAGTAGGGGTGGGGGCATTAGCCCCCTCGTCTTAACACACCAACCGCCGTCTAACATAATAAAAAAATGCTCCTTTTTACACTTGAGAGTAACAGACTTCCTCTGGATCTTGGGAATTGTTAGATAGTTCGCAAGCTTGAACCGGAGATAGTTAAATTTGACACTCGTGTGGATTCAACCAAGTGGAATGGATACAGTTGTCGGAGAGAAACGAATTTCACTGTCCTGATTGTTGGTAGTTTCAGTCGTCTTCCATTACCTATTTCATGTTGTGTTCTTTTTTCGATTTATTTCTTCTCACACGTTTAGGATAACATCATGTTTGTCTTGACAGTAAACAAACTTCCTCTAAATCTTGGACGGGCGGCAAGCGAGCGCCAAGTGTCCTAAGTCTAAGTCGTGTCAATATTCGCGAGTGCACCTCAGGACACTCACATGGTAGACATATTTGTCAGGTGTTCGATCAAGACGCCGCAGTCCAAACAGGAACCCGTCGCCCGTGGTCGGCAGCCACATGTTACCGTAGATGTACTCCGCCACAGTAAACTTACTGACTTCGGCCTGGGTCCGTTTGGATTCTTTCTATGCTCGACATGTCAATATTGGCGTGCCAAATAATTGGTGGAGGATTCGACTATCGGCCACTCACAAAAAATTGGTTAAGAAATCAACAGGGTAAGCTGTTAGGGCTTAGTGAATCAAAAAATTGGACGAGATCCAAACAACAATTTTTTGGACAGGTTGCTCGGGGCATTGAACTAAACAGACCTGATATCTTCGTGCGGAGGGAAAAAGAAAAACCATGAGTGTTTGGGGAGGGCTAATGCTAAATAAATCACATCCAAGCCCCTCATTTGTTTTCATAAATTGGTTCAAAGGTGGGGGTGGGGGCATTGGCCCCCTCGTCTTAGCACATATCTCTGCCTCGGGTAGTATATTGGTACGTTGTATTTGTGATGTAAAATATATATGTTTTATATCAATTGGACCACCTAAAATATATATATTTTATATCAATTGGACCACCTTAACCAAAAATCATGACTACGACAGTGGTATGAACCGTATCGGGCATCACGGAGCTCCGGCAGCGCCGCGTCACAGGCCGCATGAACCGTCGTGTGGTTCCTTGTGACGCCCCCGATTCAATCGTACACTAATCATGCACGCAAATATGTACGATCAAGATCAGGGACTCACGGGAAGATATCACAACACAACTCTAAAACATAAATAAGTCATACAAGCATCATAATACAAGCCAGGGGCCTCGAGGGCTCGAATACAAGTGCTTGATCATAGACGAGTCAGCGGAAGCAACAACATCTGAGTACAGACATAAGTTAAACAAGTTTTCCTTAAGAAGGCTAGCACAAACTGGGATACGGATCGAAAGAGGCGCAAGCCTCCTGCCTGGGATCCTCCTAAACTACTCCAGGTCGTCGTCAGCGGGCAGCACGTAGTAGTAGGCACCTCCGGTGTAGTAGGGGTCGTCGTCGACGGTGGCGTCTGGCTCCTGGACTCCAGCATCTGGTTGCGACAACCAGAAAGAAGGGAAAGGGGGAAAAAGGGGGGGAGAAAGCAACCGTGAGTACTCATCCAAAGTACTCGCAAGCAAAGAACTACACTACGTATGCATGGGTATATGTGTAAAGGGCCATATCAGTGGACTGAACTGCAGAATGCCAGAATAAGGGGGGGATAGCTAGTCTTATCGAAGACTACGCTTCTGGTCACCTTCGTCTTGCAACAGGCAGAAGAGGGTAGGTCGAAGTCCTCCAAGTAGCATCGCATAGCATATCCTACCCGGCGATCCTCCCCTCGTATCCCTGAGGGAGAGCGACCACCGGTTGTATCTGGCACTTGGAAGGGTGTGTTTTATTAAGTATCCGGTTCTAGTTGTCATAAGGTCAAGGTACAACTCCAAGTCGTCCTGTTACCGAAGATCACGGCTATTCGAATAGATTAACTTCCCTGTAGGGGTGCACCACATAGCCCAACACGCTCGATCCCATTTGGCCGGACACACTTTCCTGGGTCATGCCCGGCCGCGGAAGATCAACACGTCGCAGCCCCACCTAGGCTCAACAGAGAGGCCAGCATGCCGGTCTAAACCTAAGCGCACAGGGGTCTGGGCCCATCGCCCATAGCACACCTGCACGTTGCGTACGCGGCCGAAAGCAGACCTAGCCTAGTGGCGTTCCAGTCCAATTCGGCGCGCGCCGCTCCGTCGCTGACGTCTGAAGTGCTTCGGCTGATACCACGACGTCGGGATACCCATAACTACTCCCGCGTAGATGGTTAGTGCGTATAGGCTCGTAGCCAACTCAGATCAAATACCAAGATCTCGTTAAGCGTGTTAAGTGTCCGCGAACGCCGAACAGGGCCAGGCCCACCTCTCTCCTAGGTGGTCTCAACCTGCCCTGTCGCTCCGCCACAAAGATCCACACAGAGGGCCGTCGGGACAAAGGTCCTTTCAGCCCCCAATCCGTGAATCACTCGCGGGTACTCTTCGAGCTGACCCGACTTTAGTCACCATCTGTATAGTATGTATGTATGTATAGTATATACCCGTGATCACCTCCCGAGTGATCACGGCCCAATAGTATAGCAAGGCAGACTGACAAGAATGTAGGGCCAATGATGATAAACTAGCATCCTATACTATGCATTTAGGATTGCAGGTAAGGTATCAACAGATGTAGCAACAATGTCAGGCTATGCATCAGAATAGGATCAACGGAAAGCAGTAACAGGCTACACTACTCTAATGCAAGCAGTATAGAGAAGGGTAGGCGATATCTGGTGATCAAAAAGGGGGGGGGGCTTGCCTGATTGCTCTGGCAAGAAGGAGGGGTCGTCAACTCCGTAGTCGAACTGGGCAGCAGCAGCGTCGGTCTCGTAGTCTACCGGAGAGAAGAGGGGGAAGAAACAATGAATACAATGCAAACAAATGCATATCGATGCATGACATGACAAGTAACGATGCTAGGTGTGCCCAATCGCGGTAGTAGGTGATACCGACGAAGGGGGGAAACATCCGGGAAAGTATTCCCGGTGTTTCACGTTTTCGGGCAGATGAACTGGAGGGGGAAAGTTGCGAGTTCGATAGGTTAGGGGTGTGTGGCGGACGAACGAACTGCGTATCCGGAATCGTCTTGTCGTTCTGAGCAACTTTCATGTTGAAAATATTTTAATCCGAGTTACGGATTAAAAGATATGATTTTCTAAAGATTTTATTAATTTCTGGAATTTATTTAATTATTTAATTAATTCGGAAAACAGATTAATGACATCAGCATGATGTCATGCTGACATCAGCAGTCAACAGAGTTGACTTGGTCAACCTGACATGTGGGTCCAGTGGGACCCACCTGTCATTCTCTGTTTAGTTTAATTATAGATTAGTTAAATTAATTAGTGATTATGTTAATCTAATCAAGATTAATTAACTTAATTAATTACTTAATCAATTAACTAATTAATAATTAATTTTAATAAATCATTTTTATTTTTATTAATCATATTTACTATTTTTATTTATCTTATTTATTTATTTATTTTATTATTTTTAATTTTTTTTAAGCGTTCTGGGGGCGGGCCCCATGTGTCTGTGGCCCAGAGGGTATCGGGCCCCACCCGGCAGTGGCCAAGGGGGCCGACCGGGCGCGGGTGCGGGCGCTCGCCCGAACGGGCGTGGGCGCTGGGCGCGGGCGCACCCAAGCGGGCACTCGCCCGCAGGGTGGGACGAGGCCGCCGGGGCACCGACGGTGGGGCACGCCGGCGCGGCCAGCCGGGGCCACGGCGGGCGGAGGCGAGGGGTGGCGCTGGTGCGGAGTGGCAGGGTGGCGCGGGCGGTGACCGGAGGCGGCGCAGAGGGGCGAGGCCACCGGCGACGGGGCGCTGCAGGGCGTGGGGCGGCGCGGGAGCCGCGGTGAGCGCGGGCGGCCACCGGAGGAGGACGCCGGGGCCGTGGAGGGGGGGGTCTGCCTGGAGGAGAGAGCCCGGGGTTGGCGCCAGAGTTGGCCGCCGGCGCGGCGATGGCCCGCGGGTCTAGAGGCGGAGGCGGGGCACGGTGTGCACGGGGGCGACGAACGCGGGGAGGCCGCGAGTGAGCACGGGACGGGGCCGGTCCGGCGCGGCAGGGCGCGGGCGACGGTGGCGCCGGAGCGCGGGCGATGACCGCGGGGAAAGGGGAAGGAAGGGGGGGCGCTCACGGCGGGGAGTAGGGCAACGGGCAGCGGGCTCGGGGGCGGTCGGGGAAGACCGGCGAGGAGGAGGACGAGGAGGCGTTCGGCGGCGACGGGGCGGTCCGGCGTGTGGCGGCGGTCTCCTCCCGATCCAGATCGGGGGAGGAGGGAGGATATTTCGGGGGGAGTGGGGGAGGCTGTCGGTGGGGAGTGGGGGGGGAGTGGATAAGGGAGAGGAGTGGGGGGCCGACCTGGGCCGGCCTGGTTGGCCCGATGGCCAGCTGGGCCGCGGTCCAGCAGGGGGGGCTTCTCCTCCTTTTGTTTTTTTTGTTCTGTTTTCTTTTCTATTTTCTTTCTGTTTTAAATCATTCTAAACTATTTAGGCCTTTTATAAAAATGTGTTTACCTCACCACAATTACCTTTGTAATATTTGACAATCACCGAACATTTTAGTCTTAATTTTTGGAAACTTTTATTGTTATCATTAACTTGCATTTGAATTTCAAAACAGTTTTGAATTAACCCGAGATTAACTACAGTGACAGAGGTGACGTGGCACCATCAACGTGAGTTTACTGTAGCACGATTATCCGGGCGTTACATTCCTGCTTCCGTCCCGCACCACCATGACGTCAATGTAACATTTCAACGTAGGTATGACTTCTGCTAATGTCACACTTAGATGTGTGATAATATCTCAAGTCTAGATGTTATGTAGTCAGACCGATGGCGGCGCCGGCAGGCATGGGCCTCCATCGGACGCACCTGCAGGCACCCATACCTGCATGTTCGGTTCATTCCCAGCCGATCAATCTAGGCTACGTCGAGGTCACGTCGTTGCGCTCGCTCGATGGAGGCATGCATGTGATGACGTAGATTATCACATGCAGCTATTCGATTAAGGTTGAACCGAAGATTCATTATCGATTCGTTATCACATGTGTTAGAATAAATTCGAGGCATACCATCGATCGTCCGAGGACCAAGCAATCACACGAGGCACGACACCAAGATTTGTTAACGAGATTCACCGATATGGCTACATCCCCGGGCTTGATTACGGGCGCTCCTCCCCATGACACCGTCACAATACCGCACACCGGCCACCCGAGCGCCGGCACACGCCGCCGGCTCTGTCACACCCAAGCAAGTTCATGCATTAGAGTGATTGCATCATGTTTAATTTTCCCAGAAAGATGAAATGAGGATGACAGAACCCCCACCCCCCCTGGAACAACCAGGGTTTACTAAAAACTTTTCAATGAACCTGAAATGCCCTTCTAAAAAGCCCACCCTTTTTGTTTTGGGTTAAAACCTTTGAAAAAATGATGCATATTTTTCTAGGACATCTTAAGGTCATTGGCTTAATCCATATAGTATTTGCATTTGGGCATTTAAATGCTATAAAATATTTTAAATGCTCAAATAATCATAAACTAAAATGTTTACTGTAGGATATACTCTAAGCAGTAGCCATGATTAATTTTATGATTTTTGGAAATGCCCTGGCATTTTTAATAAAGCCCTAAAGATACAGAAATAATAGAAAATAAATAAAAGCAGAAAAAGAGAGAGGGAAAGGAATTTACCTGGCGCAGCCCACCCAGCCCACTGGCCGGCCCAGCACTGTGTTGGCCCATGCCAGTCATCGCCTCCCTCTGCCAATAGGCAGAGGAGGGACATGGCGCGCGCGCCCGAGCTCGCCACGCCACCTCCCTGCTCACCTGCTTCACTTGGTTACCGCCTCGACGCCGCGCACGTCTCCTCGGTGCCGCCCCAGACTACCCGACACCTCACACTCCCCCCTGCTCTCTTCCTCGCTCCTCCGACGCCATGGCCGACGCAGCCGCGCCCGCACCATCATGAAAGTTGCGGCCATCATCGTCCACTCGTCGCCTCGCCGTGCCAAAAAGCTCCGCCGTCGTCCACTGCTTCGCCTCGACCCATCCCCAAGTGCTCGCTCGCCCCGGAGACGTTGCACCGAGCTCGTCCTGATCCGCCATCGCCGGAGATCCCCCTCGCCGCCCTGCTTGCTCCGGCTCTTCCCCGAGCTCGCCGTTCGCTCCCCTGCAACCGCCGTGAGCCCCTCTTCCTCTCCCCTCCTCTCTCAAGCTCGCATCCGTCCCGTAGCTCCATTTCCCACCGCGGCCGAGAGCTTCTCGCCGCCGACCATGGCGGAGCCGTGGCCACAGCCGCGCAAGCTCACAACGGAGTGCCTCACCGTGCTCAGGAAGCCCCCATGAGTCTAACACACACACCCACTCGCCCTCACGTGCACCGTAGCACCGACCCCGACCTCACCCGAGCCCCGGCGACCGCCAAGGTCGACGCCGGCGACGACTCCGGCCACTCCAGGCCCAACCACCTACACCACTCGACGCGGATGAGTGCCCGCGTCACGTAGATGCCCTCCGCTGGCCAAATGGTCGCCGGAGGAGGAAACCCGCACCCCTCCGCCATCCTTGGCCTTGGCGGTGACGAGCCCCGGGTCAACTCCGGCGAGTTTGACCCAGTTTGACCCCAGTTTGACCCCGCCTGAGTCAATGACATGTGGAGCCGGCTCATAGCTAAATTAGTTTATTTTTTAATTAGTGCTAATCACACTGTTAAGGGTTAATGACCTTGCTAACTAACCCCCGTCTCACTGACATGTGGGCCCAGGGCCTAACTAACCTAGTTTAGTGCTAACAAAACACTAACTAACTCTGTTAGTTAGTTGTGACATTGACAGATGGGGCCCACCAGTCAGGTTTGACCTGGGCTGGCGCCTTTGACTCGCTGACATCACACTGATGCCAGGTTGACGCAGCAAATCCCTTTCCGGATTTATTCTTATATAGGAAATTCCAGAAAATAACCAAAACTTCTAAAATTCATAACTTTTAATCTATAACTCCAAATGCAAAGTTTTATATATGTAATTTGATCAGAAAAATTCAATCTTTCCATCTGTAATGGTTTCATGCATGACAAAACACTTTAACCTTGCTGTTTAGGTGAAACAAGATAATACACTTATAATGCTTAATAACATAAGCTTCCATTTGAATCTTTGATTCAAATGGACCCAATTCAACTTGTTTCACATTGCATTAGGCAGGACACCTCATTTTGCCATGTCATAGCATGCATCATATTTTTTTTAACAGAAAGCATGCATCATATTGTTGCATATTGCCATGTGATGATTATATTCTGTGGTGTCTTTCGTGGTAGGTTCTGCCTCTGAGGATATCTCCGAGTATCCAACTGAAGGGCAGTACCCTACTATCACTCCATCAGGAAAGCAGCCCCATTGATCATATCGATACAATCCCATGTTCTCACCTCTTCTCTCACTTACTGCATTATCTTTCTGCTCTCACTTACTGCATTAAGACAACAAACGTTTCAAACTGCTGTGTGCTACGATAGTTGAACCCTTCTCCTCTGCATGGCCTGTCATTGCCACAGTAACTAGATGAAACCCACTAGCATGTGTAGGAGTTGATTGAGCCATGTATGTGTTTCCTACCTTGCTATGCCTGCTATGCTTAGAGTTGAGTCAGGTCTGGTTCATCTGGGTGATGGGCTAGAGTGAAATGATTATGTCGGTAATGTGAGAGATGTGTTGAACATGATTTGGTAAAGGTATCGATGAGAGGCCATGTAGGAGTACATGGTGGGTTGTTTCATTGAGGCCGTCCCTAAGAACTGAGATATGTATGTGTGATTTAAGAATCAGTTACTACCATGCATTGGGATCCTTAATTGACCCTCTCGGCTTCTTAATCACCCTAGTACTCTGTCCAGGAGTTGCAACTAGTTTCTGGTGTTTGTAGGTTATGTGTTGGCGGTTGTGCGTAGCGCTGACCCTAGGGGTGGGCTATGATGCGGTAGATACACCATGGCATGGTGTACCGAGTCACCCGTTTGGTGTCT
This sequence comes from Triticum aestivum, assembly GCF_018294505.1. Classification (NCBI taxonomy): domain Eukaryota; kingdom Viridiplantae; phylum Streptophyta; class Magnoliopsida; order Poales; family Poaceae; genus Triticum; species Triticum aestivum. Next base: position 705,542,552 of record NC_057797.1, on the reverse strand, counting down.
CGGGAACCCTGTTCACATCATTCGGGCCGTATGTGGAAACCTCGGCCGGACTCCCTGCGGATGAAACCTGGATAGGCGATAAACCTGGACTAGAGACTTGAGTGTTTAGGTAGGCCGTGGCCGACACCCTCGTTGGGCTTTTGCTTGAAGGTTGCCGAGTACATGTCGTGTAAACGATGGTAAGTGGTGAGAGCATGTATGAAGAAGTACACCCCTGCAGGGTTAACATCATCTATTCGAATAGCCGCGTCCGCAGTAAAGGACTACTTGGTTGCCTATACAGTTCATAGACAAGTTAATGGTTACTACTAAAAGACTCAAGCTAAGTGTGAGTACAGAGGATGGCCCTCTCGTAGGATGACGAGGGAGGATCCCCGGTGGAGTATTGTGTTGGTGATTAGTGGACTCGTGTGCGAAAACTATTTTACTAGTGCTGTCTCATAGGATAGCTTAGCCAAAAGTCAAAGCTGGCTTGCTGCAATAACTCCACCTCCTTCTTGAGAATGAGCATGTATAGTAGGATCTGTTGTAAGACTTGCTGAGTACCTTTGTACTCATGTTGCTTCAATTACTGTTTTCAGACGACAACACCGCCCCCTCTGATGGGTTTTATGTAGACCTCGATGTCGATGAGTAACTTGCCACCCAGGTGATGATCCTGGCCATGGAGGGCCCTATGTAGATAGACAGGCTTCGACAAGCCTTCTTCTTTCTAGTGTCTGTACTCAGACTATTTGCTTCCACATGTGCTTGTATGCTTGTATGACTTGAGTGTCGGGTCATGTGACCCCTACCTGTATGAACATGTTATGTATGGCTCTCTGGAGCCTTTAAATAAAGTACTTGAGTTGTAGAGTTTTGTTGTGATGCCATGTTGTATTTGCACATATCGAGCATATTGTGTGTATGATTGAAATGCTTGGTATGTGTGGGATCCGACAATCTAGTTGTTTATCCTTGGCAGCCTCTCTTATGAGGAAATGTAGTCTAGTGCTCCTCGAGCCATAGTAGTCCACTACAGCCCGGTTCACCGGAGTCCTGCTAGCCCAGCACTACTGCTCAGGACACTTGACTGGCCGGCATGTGTTTCACTTCGTGCCTATGTCTGTCCCTTCGGAGAAATGTCACACGGTGACATCCGGAGTCCTTCCTAGCCTTCTACAGCCCGGGTTCCCCGGAGTCCTGTTAGCCCAGTGCTACAGCCCGGATTCACACGCTGTTGACCGACATGCTCGATATGATTCATGTATGCCTGTCCCCATAGATCTGTGCCGCTTTGGGTTCACGACTAGCCATGTCGGCCCGGGTTCTCTGTCTTATGGATGCTAGCGACACTATCATATACGTGAGCCAAATGGCGCAAACGGTCCCGGGCCATGGTAAGCCGACACCTGTGGGGATACCGTCCGTGAGGCCACAATGTGATATGAGGTGTTACCACCTAGATCGATGTGACTTGGAATCGGGGTCTTGATAGGCTCCCCCTTGCGTGCCCGTGCTATTATGTTGGCATAGTTGACTGAAGGAAATATGCCCTAGAGGCAATAATAAAGTTATTATTTATTTCCTTATATCATGATAAATGTTTATTATTCATGCTAGAATTGTATTAACCGGAAACATAATACATGTGTGAATACATAGACAAACAGAGTGTCACTAGTATGCCTCTACTTGACTAGCTCGTTAATCAAAGATGGTTATGTTTCCTAACCATGGACAAAGAGTTGTTATTTGATTAACGGGATCACATCATTAGTTGAATGATCTGATTGGCATGACCCATTCCATTAGCTTAGCACCCAATCGTTTAGTATGTTGCTATTGCTTTCTTCATGACTTATACATGTTCCTATGACTATGAGATTATGCAACTCCCGTGTGCCGGAGGAACACTTTGTGTGCTACCAAACGTCACAACGTAACTGGGTGATTATAAAGGTGCTCTACAGGTGTCTCCAAAGGTACATGTTGGGTTGGAGTATTTCAAGATTAGGATTTGTCACTCCGATTGTCGGAGAGGTATCTCTGGGCCCTCTCGGTAATGCACATCACTTAAGCCTTGCAAGCATTGCAACTAATGAGTTAGTTGCGGGATGATGTATTACAGAACAAGTAAAGAGACTTGCCGGTAACGAGATTGAACTAGGTATTGGAATACCGACGATCGAATCTCGGGCAAGTAACATACCGATGACAAAGGGAACAACGTATGTTGTTATGCGGTCTGACCGATAAAGATCTTCGTAGAATATGTAGGAGCCAATATGAGCATCCAGGTTCCGCTATTGGTTATTGACCGGAGACGTGTCTCGGTCATGTCTACATTGTTCTCGAACCCGTAGGGTCCGCACGCTTAAGGTTACGATGACAGTTATATTATGAGTTTATGCATTTTGATGTACCGAAGTTTTTTCGGAGTCCCGGATGTGATCACGGACATGATGAGGAGTCTCGAAATGGTCGAGACATAAAGATTGATATATTGGAAGCCTATGTTTGGATATCGGAAGTGTTCCGGGTGAAATCGGCATTTTACCGGAGTACCGGGAGGTTACCGGAACCCACCGGGAGGTACATGGGCCTTGATGGGACTTAGTGGAAGAAGAGGAGAGGCGGCCAGGGCTGGGCCGCGCGCCCGTCCCCCCTAGTCCGAATAGGACAAGGAGAGAGGGGGCCGGCGCCCACTTCCTTCTCTCTCTCTCTTTTCCCACCTCGCGAGTCCTATTCCAACTAGGATTGGGGGAGAAGTCCTACTCCCAGAGGGAGTAGGACTCCTCCTGGCGCGCCCTATGTGGCCGGCCGGCCTCCCCCTTTTAGTCCTTTATATACGGAGGCAGGGGCACCCCAGAAACACACAAGTTGATCCACGTGATCTTATTCTTAGCCGTGTGCGGCGCCCCCAGCCACCATAGTCCTCGATAATATTGTAGCGGTGCTTTAGCGAAGCCCTGCGGCTGTAGTACATCAAGATCGTCACCACGCCGTCGTGCTGACGGAACTCTTTCCCAACACTTTGCTGGATCGGAGTCTGGGGATCGTCATCGAGCTGAACGTGTGCTAGAACTCGGAGGTGCCGTAGTTTCGGTGCTTGATCGGTCGGGCCATGGAGACGTACGACTACATCAACCAAACGCTTCCGTTGTCGATCTACTAGGTACGTAGATCACACTCTCCCCTTGTTGCTATGTATCACCATAATCTTGCGTGTGCGTAGGAAAATTTTGAAATTACTACGTTCCCCAACAGTGGTATCAGAGCCTAGGTTTTTATGGTTTGATGTTATATGCACGAGTATAACACAAGTGAGTTGTGGGCGATATAAGTCATACTGCTTACCAGCATGTCATACTTTGGTTCGGCGGTATTGTTGGACGAAGCAGCCCGGACCGACATTACGCGTACGCTTACGCGAGACCGGTTCTCCCGACGTGCTTTGCACAAAGGTGGCTAGCGGGTGACAGTTTCTTCAACTTTAGTTGAACCGAGTGTGGCTACGCCCGGTCCTTGTGAAGGTTAAAACATCACCAACTTGACAAACTACCATTGTGGTTTTGATGCGTAGGTAAGATTGGTTCTTGCTTAAGCCCGTAGCAGCCACGTAAAACTTGCGACAACAAAGTAGAGGACGTCTAACTTGTTTTTGCAGGGCATGTTGTGATGTGATATGGTCAAAACGTGATGAGATATAAGTTGTTGTATGAGATGATCATGTTTTGTTAAAGTTATTGGCAACTGGCAAAAGCCTTATGGTTGTCCCTTTATTGCATAAGATGCAAGCGCCAAATAATTGCTTTACTTTATCGCTATGCGATAGCAATAGTTGCAAGAGCAATAGTTGGCGAGACGACCGTGTGACGACACATTGATATAGATCAAGATGATGGAGATCATGGTGTCATGACGGTGACGATAGAGATCATGACAGTACTTTGGACATGGAGATCAAAGGCGCAAGATGATGATGGCCATTTCATGTCACATATTTTGATTGCATATGATGTTTATCTTTTATACATCTTATTTTGCTTAGTTTGACGGTAGCATTTTAAGATGATCTCTCACTAATTATCAAGAAGTGTTCTCCCTGAGTATGCACCGTTGCGAAAGTTCTTCGTGCTGAGACACCACGTGATGATCGGGTGTGATAGGTTCTACGTTCAAATACAACGGGTGCAAAACAGTTGCACACGCGGAATACTCAGGTTATACTTGACGAGCCAAGCATATACAGATATGGCCTCGGAACACGGAGACCGAAAGGTCGAGCGTGAATCATATAGTAGATATGATCAACATAGTGATGTTCACCAATGAAACTACTCCATGTCACGTGATGATCGGACATGGTTTAGTTGATTTGGATCACGTGATCACTTAGAGGATTAGAGGGATGTCTGTCTAAGTGGGAGTTCTTAAGTAATATGATTAATTGAACTTAAGTTTATCATGAACTTAGTCCTGGTAGTATTTTGCAAATCATGTTGTAGATCAATAGCTCGCGTTGTTGCTTCCCTGTGTTTATTTTGATATGTTCCTAGAGAAAATTGTGTTGAAAGATGTTAGTAGTAAAGATGCGGATTGGATCCGTGATCTGAGGTTTATCCTCATTGCTGCATAGAAGAATTATGTCCTTGATGCACCGCTAGGTGACAGACCTATTGCAGGAGCAGATGCAGACGTTATGAACGTTTGGCTAGCTCAATATGATGACTACTTGATAGTTTAGTGCACCATGCTTAACGGCTTAGAATCGGGACTTCAAAGACGTTTTGAACGTCATGGACCATATGAGATGTTCCTGGAGTTGAAGTTAATATTTCAAGCAAATACCCGAGTTGAGAGATATGAAGTCTCCAACAAGTTCTATAGCTAAAAGATGGAGGAGAATCGCTCAACTAGTGAGCATGTGCCCAGATTGTCTGAGTACTACAATCGCTTGAATCAAGTGGGAGTTAATCTTCCAGATAAGATAGTGATTGACAGAATTCTCTAGTCACCATCACCAAGTTAGTAGAACTTCGTGATGAACTATGATATGCAAGGGATAACAGAAACGATTCTCAAGCTCTTCGTAATGCGGAAATTGACGAAGGTAGAAATGGAGAAAAACATCAAGTGTTGATGGTAGACAAGATCACTAGTTTCAAGAAAAGGGCAGAGGGAAGAAGGGGAACTTCAAGAAGAACAGCAAGCAAGTTGCTTCTCAAGTGAAGAAGCCCAAGTCTGGTCCTAAGCCTGAGACTAAGTGCTTCTACTGCAAAGGGACTGGTCACTGGAAGCGGAACTGCCCCAAGTATTTGGCGGATAAGAAGGATGGCAAAGTGAACAAAAGTATATTTGATATACATGTTATTGATGTGTACTTTACTAGTGTTTATAGCAACCCCTCAGTATTTGATACTAGTTCAGTTGCTAAGATTAGTAACTCGAAATAGGAGTTGCAGAATAAACAGAGACTAGTTAAGGGTGAAGTGATGATGTGTGTTGGAAGTAGTTCCAAGATTGATATGATCATCATCGCACACTCCCCTATACTTTCGGGATTAGTGTTGAACCTAAATAAGTGTTATTTGGTTTTTGCGTTGAGCATGAATATGATTTGATCATGTTTATTGCAACACGGTTATTCATTAAAGTCAGAGAATAATTGTTGTTCTGTTTACATGAATAAAACCTTCGATGGTCATACACCCAATGAAACAAGTTCATTGGATCTCGATCATAGTGATACACATATTCATAATATTGAAACCAAAAGATGCAAAGCTAATAATGATAGTGAAACTTATTTGTGGCACTGCCGTTTAGGTCATATTGGTGTAAAGCGCATGAAGAAACTCCATGTTGATGGGCTTTTGGAATCACTTGATGCTTGCGAACCATGCCTTATGGGCAAGATGACTAAAACGCCGTTCTCCGGAACAATGAAGCAAGCAACAGATTTGTTGGAAATCATACATACTGATGTATGTGGTCCGATGAATATTAAGGCTTGTAGCAGGTATCATTATTTTTTGACCTTCACAGATGATTTGAGCAGATATGGGGATATCTACTTGATGAAACATAAGTCTGAAACATTTGATCAGTTCAAAGAATTTCAGAGTGAAGTGGAAAATCATCGTGACTAGAAAATAAAAGTTTCTACAATATGATCGCATAGGTAAAATATATGAGTTACGAGTTTGGCCTTCAATTAAAACAATGTGAAATAGTTTCACTACTCACGCCACCTGGAACACCATAGTGTAATGGTGTGTCCGAACGTCATAACCGTACTTTATTAGATATAGTGCGATCTATGATGTCTCTTACCGATCTACCACTATCATTTTGGGGTTATGCATTAAAGACAGCTGCATTCACGTTAAATAGGGCACCATCTAAATCCGTTGAGATGACACCGTGTGAACTATGGTTTGGCAAGAAACCTAAGCTGTCGTTTCTTAAAGTTTGGAGTTGCGATGCTTATGTGAAAAAGTTTCATCTCGATAAGCTCAAACTCAAATCGGAGAAAATTGTCTTCATAGGATACCCAAAGGAGACAGTTGGGTACACCTTCTATCACAGATCCGAAGGCAAGACATTCGTTGCTAAGAATGGATCCTTTCTAGAGAAGGAGTTTCTCTCGAAAGAAGTGAGTGGGAGGAAAATAGAAAACTTGATGAGGTAATTGTACCTTCTCCCTTATTGGAAAATAGTTCATCACAGAAATCTGTTCCTGTGACTACTACACCAATTAGTGAGGAAGCTAATGATGATGATCATGTAACTTCAGATCAAGTTACTACCGAATCTCGTAGGTAACCAGAGTGAGATCCGCACCAGAGTGGTATGGTAATCCTATTCTGGAGGTCATGTTACTTGACCATGACGAACCTACGAACTATGAGGAAGCGATGATGAGCCCAGATTCCGCGAAATGGTTTGAGGCCATGAAATCTGAGATATGATCCATGTATGAGAACAAAGTATGGACTTTGATGGATTTGCCCGATGATCGGCAAGCCATAGAAAATAAATGGATCTTCAAGAGGAAGATGGACGTTGATAGTAGTGTTACTATCTACAAAGCTAGAATTGTCGCAAAAGGTTTTCGACAAGTTCAAGGTGTTGACTACGATGAGATTTTCTCACTCGTATCTATGCTTAAGTCTGTCCAAATCATGTTAGCAATTGCCGCATTTTATGAAATCTGGCAAATGGATAAACAAAACTGCATTCCTTAATGGATTTACTAAAGAAAGAGTTGTATATGATGCAACTAGAAGGTTTTGTCGATCCTAAAGGTGTTAACTAAATATGCAAGCTCCAGCGATCCATCTATGGACTGGTGCAAGAATCTCGGAGTTGGAATATACGCTTTGATAAGTTGATCAAAGCATATAGTTTTACACAGACTTGCGGTGAAGCCTGTATTTACAAGAAAGTGAGTGGGAGCACTACATCATTTCTGATAAGTATATGTGTATGACATATTGTTGATCGGAAATAATGTAGAATTATTCTGCAAAGTATAAAGGAGTGTTTGAAAGGAGTTTTTCAAAGAAAGACCTCGGTAAAGCTGCTTACATATTGAGTATCAAGATCTATAGAGATAGATCAAGACGCTTGATAAGTTTTTCAATGAGTACATACCTTGACAAGATTTTGAAGTAGTTCAAAATGGAACAGTCAAAGAAAAAGTTTCTTGCCTGTGTTACAAGGTGTGAAGTTGAGTAAGACTCAAAGCCCAACCACGGCAGAAGATAGAAAGAGAGTGAAAGTCATTCCCTATGCCTCAGTCATAGGTTCTATAAAGTATGCCATGCTGTGTACCAGATCTATTGTATACCATACACTGTGTTAAGAGAGGGAGTACAATAGTGATCTAAGAGTAGATCAATGGACAGCGGTCAAAATTATCCTTACGGGAATAAGGACATGTTTCTCGATTACGAAGGTGACAAAAGGTTCGTCGTAAAGGGTTACGTCGATGCAAGTTTTGACATTGATCCAGATGATTCTAAGTCTCAATCTGGATACATATTGAAAGTGGGAGCAATTAGCTAGAGTAGCTCCATGTAGAGCATTGTTGACATAGAAATTTGCAAAATACATGCGGATCTGAATGTGACAGACCCGTTGACTAAACTTCTCTCACAAGCAAAACATGATCACTTTTTGGGTCTTAATCACATAGCGATGTGAACTAGATTATTGAATCTAGTAAACCCTTTGGGTGTTAGTCACATGGAGATGTGAACCAATCACATAAAGATGTGAACTATTGATGTTAAATCACATGGCGATGTGATCTAGATTATTAACTCTAGTGCAAGTGGGAGACTGAAGGAAATATGCCCTAGAGGCAATAATAAAGTTATTATTTATTTCCTTATATCATGATAAATGTTTATTATTCATGCTAGAATTGTATTAACCGGAAACATAATACATGTGTGAATACATAGACAAACAGAGTGTCACTAGTATGCCTCTACTTGACTAGCTCGTTAATCAAAGATGGTTATGTTTCCTAACCATGCACAAAGAGTTGTTATTTGATTAATGGGATCACATCATTAGTTGAATGATCTGATTGACATGACCCATTCCATTAGCTTAGCACCCGATCGTTTAGTATGTTGCTATTGCTTTCTTCATGACTTATACATGTTCCTATGACTATGAGATTATGCAACTCCCGTGTGCCGGAGGAACACTTTTTGTGCTACCAAACGTCACAACGTAACTGGATGATTATAAAGGTGCTCTACAAGTGTCTCCAAAGGTACATGTTGGGTTGGCGTATTTCAAGATTAGGATTTGTCACTCCGATTGTCGGAGAGGTATCTCTGGGCCCTCTTGGTAATGCACATCACTTAAGCCTTGCAAGCATTGCAACTAATGAGTTAGTCGCGGGATGATGTATTACAGAACGAGTAAAGAGACTTGCTGGTAACGAGATTGAACTAGGTATTGGAATACCGACGATCGAATCTCGGGCAAGTAACATACCGATGACAAAGGGAACAACATATGTTGTTATGCGGTCTGACCAATAAAGATCTTCCTAGAATATGTAGGAGCCAATATGAGCATCCAGGTTCCGCTATTGGTTATTGACCGGAGATGTGTCTCGGTCATGTCTACATTGTTCTCGAACCCATAGGGTCCGCACGCTTAAGGTTACGATGACAGTTATATTATGAGTTTATGTATTTTGATGTACCGAAGTTTGTTCGGAGTCTCGGATGTGATCACGGACATGACGAGGAGTCTCGAAATGGTCGAGACATAAAGATTGATATATTGGAAGCCTATGTTTGGATATCGGAAGTGTTCCGGGTGAAATCGGCATTTTACCGGAGTACCGGGAGGTTACCGGAACCCCCCGGGAGGTTCATGGGCCTTGATGAGCCTTAGTGGAAGAAGAGGAGAGGCAGCCAGGGCTGGGCCGCGTGCCCCTCCCCCTAGTCCGAATAGGACAACGAGAGAGGGGGCCGGCCCTCACTTCCTTCTCTCTCTCTCTCTTTTCCCACCTCGCGAGTCCTATTCCAACTAGGATTGGGGGAGAAGTCCTACTCCCGGAGGGAGTAGGACTCCTCCTGGCGTGCCCTATGTGGCCGGCCAGCCTCCCCCTTTTAGTCCTTTATATACGGAGGCAGGGGCACCCCAGAAACACACAAGTTGATCCACGTGATCTTATTCTTAGCCGTGTGCGGCGCCCCCAGCCACCATAGTCCTCGATAATATTGTAGCGGTGCTTTGGCGAAGCCCTGCGGCAGTAGTACATCAAGATCGTCACCACGCTGTCGTGCTGACGGAACTCTTCCCCGACACTTTGCTGGATCGGAGTCCGGGGATCGTCATCGAACTGAACGTGTGCTAGAACTCGAAGGTGCCGTAGTTTCGGTGCTTGATCGGTCGGGCCGTGGAGACGTACGACTACATCAACCAAACGCTTCCGTTGTCGATCTACTAGGTACGTAGATCACACTCTCCCCTCGTTGCTATGCATCACCATGATCTTGCGTATGCGTAGGAAAATTTTGAAATTACTACGTTCCCCAACATTGACATCATGTGTGTAGCCCCGCTATATATGAGAGGCCTAGGATACAAGTGTCTTACTAGAACACGACTCCATATCCTATCTAAACACAATACTTCTCAGAGTCCAACTTTCGACACAACTCCAACAAACTCCACCTTGGCGAATATCTTCCACCACCTTGAATTTGTCAATGCGTCAAACTTCCATGTACTCCGGACTTGTGTTGTCTTCTTCGTAGCTTACTGAGAGCTACTCGACGAGTCTGACCCAGACCCGCCGCCGCTGTGAGACCCCGCAGCTACTCCTGCAACTCCAGTCTTCGTGACTCCACCTACAATAGTGCTCCTTGAAGTCTTCCGATCGAATCTCAACCGTTCTCATCACGATATCGATCGAAACATCAAATCTTCCTCTAAATCGAATCAACGCCTCTGCAAACCTTCGGTCTTCAACCATAGCTCTAATACCACTTGTTAGAATAAATTCGAGGCATACCGTCGATCATCCGAGGACCAAGCAATCACACGAGGCACGACACCGAGATTTGTTAACGAGGTTCACCAGTATGGCTACATCCCCGGGGCCTGACTACGGGCGCTCCTCCCCGTGACACCGTCACAATACCGCACACCGGTCACTCGGGCGCCGGCAGACGCCGCCGGCTCCCCCTTGCGTGCTTGTGCTATTATGTTGGCATAGGTTACATCATGTGTCTAGCCCCGCTATATATGAGAGGCCTAGGATACAAGTGTCTTACTAGGACACGACTTCATATCCTATCTAAACACAATACTACTCAGAGTCCAACTGTAACCTAACTTGTACACAATATTCGACACAACTCCAACAGCATGTGCCTTTTTATTTCCAAACTTTCCATCCAGATCACGTGGAGATCCTCATGTCATCTGTGATAGTATGTATCCGAGTCATTTACCTTGGAAAAAAAACATGATGATTACGTGTGGTAACAAATTTTGTTATCTTAGATGAAAACCTTGCAAGGCTTCTGCTATAATAATTTGTGAATGTACTCAATGCTTTTATTGTCTGGATGATTACGCGTGGTAACAAATTTTATTGTCCGGAAGGTGTTGCCGTAAAATGGAGTTTAATGATTTTGGGTAGCACTAACATGCAAGGAGCTAATGCAATGCAAACTCAATCCTTTTGCTTTCTTTGCTAAGTTAGAGAATTACGATTTCCCTAATGTTTTGGCTAACTTTAAACTTATTAGTACTAGTATGCATGCACGTGCAATGCACGTCTTAATATAACGGAGTGATTTTGGAGTGTGAGTCAAATCAGGTAAATAAATAAATAACAGAGTGATTTTTATAAGAGGAATAAAAAGGTTCAACGATTTGCTAATAGATAGAGCCAGAAGAAATATTACGAATGAATATATTCATGGTTGAGACTTGAGACCCTCTCGCTTCCATTTATCCATCCAAATCACTCTTCAATCACCCAATGAAATTGTCCAACCATCGGTGACTACTTCTCAAGTCATTTCCCTGGATCAGTATCTTGCACTATAGATCGCTTCCATTTCTCCATTAAGAACCTCCCGTCAACGCGATTACCGCGCGCGCTGCCGGCCCTCACAGATTGGATGCGTATGCCATGAGAGGTACGCACACGGACGTAGTGGAGAACAGCAGTAAGCAGCTTAACTTTTTCTGCATGGGTAAAATGTCGATGGTTCTGGAAGGCAGCAGCATCTTCCCTGCTACTGTAGCGTGTACTGTTGATGCGAATCCAGCATTTTGAACCATTGGATGGACTATATCAACGGCTAAGGTTGATTCTTGGTCTTGAAGTTTAAAAGTCTCAAACTGGTACAATATACATAAATATAAATATAAATAAATAAATATAAAAATAAAAATAAAATATAGTATAGTATATTGTATATAGTATAGGGTATATTGCATATAGTATATAGTATATTGTATAGATACACGCTTTTGTAATTTTGACCCTGCTTATTTTGCTTTGTTTGAATCTTCTTGGTAGGGTCAACTATAAGCAATGAATGAAATCATACCTACTCCTTGGGAAAAGCAACTACTATCACACAACAATAATAAAGGCATGAAATTATGTTTTTTTTTGTCAGCTTAAACAATTGATTTCTTGTGATCCAACCTTTTCTCTTGTACATGCCTTGTCTTTGCTCGTGGTGCCGCACCGGCTCTCCATGCAAAGAGGAGAAACAACCTTGCCGGGTTGCCACACCCAAGGGCCAAGGAGGAGGAGGAGTGGCCGCTCCTGGAAGGCGTGGAGCAGGGGGCAGTGCAAGGGGCCGTGGAGCAGAGGAGCACAGGCGATCTAGCGATCATTCGGATTGGCTCAGCCCATTTAAGCGTTTTCAGCATTCCCTGTTTTGGGAACCTTCTAGAGGTTCCCAGTCGGTTTTTTACGGTTTTGGGAAACTTCTAGCAGGTTCCCGAACCAGATTTTTTTTATGTTCTCTTTCTCTTTCTTTTATTTTTTCTTCCTTTTCTCCCCTTTTTCCCACTTCTATCTTTTTTCTTTATTTTTTTGGTTTCTTGTTTCTTTTTTCTTTCCTGCTCATTTTCATTTCTCTCTCTCAAATTTCTTTTCTTTTTCGAAAAATGTTCTCATTTTACAAATTTGTTCATTTTTACAAAAAATGTTCCAGTTTTCAAGTTTTCTTAATAAATTAAATGAAAACTGAATTTCAAAATTTGTTCGCTTTGTTTCAGAAAATGTTCGGTAATTAAAAAATTGTTAACCTTTTAAAATTTTATTCACAAACCAAAAACTATTTGTTTAAAGAAAAATCTCATTTTTAAAAATTTGTTCACAAATTCAAAAAATGTTCACACGTTTAAATTTTGTTCACGAATTAAAAAATGTGTAGGATTTAAAAAAAAATGTTCCTGTTTCCAATATTTCTTCATAAATTCAAAAATGTTCGGTAATATTAAAAAATACTTCCCATTTTGCAAGTTTGTTCACAAATTCAAAAAACATTTTCAATTTCAATAGTTGTTCACATATTAAAAAAACCATGTATCAAAATTTGTTCACAAATTCAAAATATGTTCTCATGTTTAATTTTTGTTCACAAACTAAATATTTGGGAATTTGAAAAAATGTTCCTATTGTCCAAATTTGTTCACATATTCTGAAAAATGCTCGAGTTTTGTAAAAATGGTTTAGTTTTAAAATTTTTCCAGATTTTCAATTTTATTATTGTTTTTCAAAAAATATTTTGCGTTTACGAAAAGTAGTTCATAGTTTAAAAAATATCCCCGTATTCATTTCTTTCGTTACAATTTATTTTTAGATTTTTAGTTCCCAAATAATTTTGCTTTTCGAAAAGTTTTTCCTTTTAAAAAATTACACTTGAAATTTTAATACAAGTCTTAGTCTGCCGCGGATTTTAGTTCATATATACCAAACAAAATTGTACGCACTAAACTTCAGTTACTACGGTGGCTATGGGCTCACTTCGTTGGCGAGAGGACTTGTTCGATCCCTCGCCCACAAGTTTTATTTTATGGATTCTGGTAAATTGGTTTTATTTTTCACCGTTGTCGGCAATTTTTTTAAAACTCGTGCTACAAATCTTCCAGAGTAGCTCGCTTATCGCGGTGGCTAGCGGTTCACACGCATCTAGAGCAGGTCACGGGTTTGATTCCTATTGGTAGCATGCTTTTATTTTTGTGATTTTTCATTCGCGAAGGATAACGAATGGGCCGGTCCAGGTGATCTGTCTCTTGTGCGAAATTGTGACTCCTTGCCGCAATAAGCAGCATATAGGAGGTCCCAAGAATCGATGCAGTGAAATTACCGATCCCAGGAAAGCGTGCTTATATGGGCTAGAAGAAGAAAAAGGGAAACACGTCCGAAGGAGGAGAAAGGCCGAGAAAAATCGACTGGAAGGAAACCGACTTAGAAAGCGGTACTCCCTCCGCCGGTGAAAAGTGTACATATAAAAATTTAATAATCAATTATGAAGTGGGATAAAAAATGCATTCGAAAGATGCAAGCTATCATCTTTCTTCTCTTTAATTACCCAACCCCTAATGAGCTAAGTGAATGTAGACATTAAAAATATCATGTATAGAATGTTATTGGTCTTGATTATCGTGTGATGCGAGAAAAACATTTTTTTGCTTTAAAGTGTATTGAGTAGATAGAAGTACACTATTTTATGGACAAAATTTAAAGTCAAACGTACATTCTTCATCGAACGGAGAGAATACATAACAACTATAGGGGCACAAGATCAAACCCTATGTAACAGTCGTGTAATCAACAAGAAGAGTCAAAGCAGTAGGGGAAGTCAAAGTGTGGAGTAAATTGTGGCAAACGAAGGGAACAAAACACCCCCATCATACGCGTCATTTCTACAACAACCGTAGAAAAAAGTTTAGAAAAAAACAGAAAAATAGACCGCTTTTGGGCCTACAGTCTTGTTATCCTTCATCACACGCATCATTTCTACAGCAACCGTAAGAAAATGTTCAAAAAATCAGAAAAATAGATTGCTTCCGCGCCTAGAGTCTTGTTATATGGGGTAACTACTACTCGTCGCACCTCGGGTCCCTCTCATGGTAGACAGACTCATCAACTGATAGATCAAAGACGTGAGCAGTCCAGACGTGAAACTGACGCCCATGGCCGGTAACCACATGTTGCAGTCAATGAGTTGCGCCACGGTGAAATTATTGGCCTCGGCCTGGGTCATATTCACGTTGTAGCCCGGCAACCTCAACGCCAGCGCCAACGCTAGGGCCCGTGTTCATGTACTCCCCGTAGTAGAGCGTGTCGAGCGTGGTTACTTGTCATCTCACTTGAGCCACCAGGCTGGCCCATAGGTCGAGCAAAAGAGGTGACTGCCCCGGCCCCCAAGAGTAAAGGACCCTGATACAAATTAAACTAGTAAAAACTATATAATTATACATTACATTTAAAGGATTATTAAATGCATAAAATATATTCTTCATTTGAAGGAGCACAAATACACGACACATACTAATAGCTTATACCATTCAGAGGCAAATCAATCTGAGTAGCGAAGTTGAGTTTAAATATGTTAGTTTCCCTTTATGATGAATGCCTTAGTATCATAATGGAATTTATGACAACAAGATTTGAATGTTTAAACCAGTGCACAATTTTCATTTGAGAAATCGATAGAAAATCTCATTCACACCAAAACAAGCCAAGTGAATCTAGGTGAGCATTTCAGATAGTCAAATCTTGCGCAAAAGTACAATCAACACGTTTGGTTCTTTGATTATTCTATTACTGTACCCAATTTGTAAGTCACATTTGCTATACCTTAAAAGTTTCTACGAATATGGTTGCCTAATATATACTAGAAACCACTATTAAAATATATTTTTCTATGTATGATTTAGAAATATCTACCATGTTATTCACTAATATTAAAAGATATATGAACAAACACACACACACATACACACACACACACATATGCGTATACACTATATAGCTATGCAATGTCAGAACATTAATTTGAAGCATTTTTTAACAAGAAAGAGATTTGGTAAATCATAAAATTCAATTTTTTTAGAACCCAAATTTTCATTGATATACATTACAATTGTGTAATAATGAATATATTATTTGAAAACATTCTTATGTGACTAAGTAGTAAAAAATGTATTAATTAAAATTATAATATGATGCACTTAGTTTAAAATATGTATAAAAGTTCAGTACAAAAAATAATTATTTTACATTGCCCTGGGCCCCAAAATGCTTTGGACCGACTGTGAGCCACCCCTCGGGCCACAACATGGCGCCAATATAACATTACATGAATACCACCAGCGAGTATGCCTTCCACAGCCGGCCCAGGAAGGTTTGCGTGGCGGCGACCATGTTGGTCTGGTTAGCCTACGCGTGTAGGAGATCGTCGTGCGCGGAGATGTTGCAGAACTGAAAGGCGAAGCCCTTGACACGGCCCTTTGACGTGACGGTGTTCTTCTAGACCGGGAGCGGGGCGCGAGCTAGGAGGAGGCAGTTCTGGAAGACCGCAGTGGCTGCACCGAAGATGAAGTCGACGGTTTCGGCGGCACAACAGTCGCGGTAGAACTAGCGGAGCGTGTGCGGGTACAACATGTTATGGTGGCCCTCGAAGGTATAACAGTAGAAGAGGGAGAGGTCCGAGTCGCTCCGTAGTGTTGGAAGTATGCCCTAGAGGCAATAATATTTGTATCATTATATTATCATATTCATAATTATAGAGTTTATATTCTATGCTATAGCTACTATGATCCTGGAATATGTGATTTAGTGGAAAACTCATATGCACATGTGGAATGATAAACAGTTAAATAAAAAGGTTCCTAGTCTTGCCTCTGAGACTAGCTCAAGTGTTGTTGGTGACCACGTTTTTCGGATCTTATAATATCGCTATATGTAATGATAGTCCTAAAACAACATTAAGATTATGACGTTAGAAGAACGGTCATATTGAATCGACCTAATGTTGTTTGTCATGAATTGATTTAATATCGTCTTTATTCAATTTTAATAACATGAGTGTTAACGTGTGATATTGCTCCTTAGATCATGAGAGTATAATGGTCATTTCTTACCATTCCGTGGGCCTTGGGGTTGCTCAAACGCCACCTCTAACACGGTGATCATAACTACAACTTACGGGTTCATTGGAAAATTTGACAAGTGGCCAGATAGCTCAAGAGTGGGATTTGCTCCTCCGACGATGGAGAGATATTCTTAGAGTCCTCTCGGTGTGAAGGCAGCAATCATAGTCTAGCCAGTCACAAGTGACTTCATCACGGGGATGCGGAACACAATAACAAGAAAGAAGAACAAAACCGATAACGAGGATTTTGGTATAATGAGCATAGTGATGACTCAGGAGGATACCGATGCATCCTGGGTTTTTTAAAGTATCGCGAAGCAAAAGGAACATCACATGATAACCAAAGGTTCACTCGAATATCATTTGTGTACTCACAAGGATCCATATGGACGTACACGGTCCCGGTATCGGTCATTGAACCGTTTCATCCATGTCTGTGAGTTACCAAACCTATCTGTTGAGTTTTAGTAGGACGAGAATCATGTGAAAATATGTGTGGAATTATTTCACAAATACTCGGAATAGTTCTGAGAGGATCCGGAAGCGTTTTGGGGTCATCGGAAGCGTTTCAGTGGATAGCGGGTATTACCGATATGTTATATATATAAGTGGATTTTTTCGGAGATATTTATAAAATGGTCTAGTTGTTTTTAGAACATTATATATTAATTTAAATATCAACGGGCCTTAAAAGGCCAAGAGGTGAAGGGAATTATGGGCCACGAAGGGGGGTGAATTGGACCTCCCACTTTGGCCGACGCCCCAAAGGAGGGACTTTCTCTCCTTGGTGGCCGCCCCCTCCTCCACCTCCAACCTATATATATACTAGTAGTGTTTTTCTCTATTGTATACACAAGTTTTGGAGACTCCTCTAGTTTTTCTAGTTCTAGTTCTAGTTGGTCCTAGTTGACTAATTAGAGCTAGGCTAATCCTCTTGTTCTCATAATTAGAAGCCATGTGTGGTTCTAATCTCCTCCCTCTAATTCTCCGACGACGATTAGCTCTGGACGCTGAAGCGCTACCGGATCGTGAAGGCTGCATGCTTGCAACCAATTAGAAAGGTCGTGTTTTCGGTCTTCGGTTCGAGGGACTGTTTGTGGGCGGTACGAGGGATCGTTCATCGATGATTTTAGCGACACCAAGTACGATCTACACCGACACATTCGTCTTCCACTGCAACTCAGTGATGGTAACGATCGTGATCCCAACCTTTTATGCATCTTCATATTGATCTTGTTTGATCGTAGGCACGCTTTATTGTTTTCTACTATATTTCCCTACAGTGGCATCATGAGAAGTTATATGAGTAGGTGCAGGTTGCGATCTAGATCACATGTGATTGTGAGGGTTGATATTCTTGCTATGCTTTCCTTGAGTGTTTCTTTGGTTCAATTCATCAACGGCATGGTGTCACTGTTTACAAGGTTTTGACTGTGATAGCCTGGCTTAAGAGGGGTGATAGACTACTCATATCAATAAGGAATTCCTTCTTTTCCGGAAGCCATTCGGACAGAACTTCAAAGTTAAGCGTGCTCAGCTTGGAGTAATTTCAGGATGGGTGACCGACCGGGAAGTTGCTCCCGGGTGCGCACGAGTGAGGACAAAGTGCGCAGAAAAGACTAGTATTGATCTGTGGGGCCAGTCTAGATCCCGCCAGGAGTAACGACCACCAGCGGGTGTGTCCGGGGCGTTACAAGTTGGTATCAGAGCCAACCCTCACGGTTACACGGATGTTTGCGGACAGGTGCGCGGTTATGTTATTCATGACGTTTGTGACCCGTCGTGGCACCCGGCATGGCACATGTACCAGACTAGATCCACAGACGTATGTGCCAAGAGGGAACGTTCCTGTGGCCCGACGAGGACGTCGGTTCCTCAGAGTGGGGGTGTATGTGATAGCCTGGCTTAAGAGGGGTGATAGACTACTCATATCAATAAGGAATTCCTTCTTTTCCGGAAGCCCATTCGGACAGAACTCCAAAGTTAAGTGTGCTCAGCTTGGAGTAATTTTAGGATGGGTGACCGACCGGGAAGTTGCTCCCGGGTGCGCACGAGTGAGGACAAAGTGCGCAGAAAAGACTAGTATTGATCTGTGGGGCCAGTCTAGATCCCGCCAGGAGTAACGACCATCGGCGGGAGTGTCTGGGGCGTTACATTGACAATCGATCATCTCTGCCTGTCGACGATCTGCTAACAGTTCCTTGGGCTTCACCATAGTCAAGAATAGTGAACCGTCACGTACACAAGAGGGTGCTAAAGATGGATGATCTTCTAGTGAGTCATGCGTACTTGACGAAGTTTAGTGTGGGGCTAGAGATTTTAATTTAAGTCTCTTGTTTCACACACCCTAGAACTTAATCTATCATCAAGAATCATCGCCTAAATTATGGATGTATGCAGCTGAGGGAGTCCTGGATTAGGGGGTCCCCGGGCGTCCGGGTTATGTAACATGGGCCGGACTGTTGGGCGGTGAAGATGCAAGATAGAAGGCCTTCCCCCGTGTCCGGATGGGACTCTCCTTTGCGTGGATGGGAAGCTTGGCGTTCGGATATGAATATTCCTTTATCTGTAAACCGACTCTGTACAACCCTAGGTCCTTCCGGTGTCTATATAAACCGGAGGGTTTAGTCCATAGAGGCAATCATAATCATATAGGCTAGACATCTAGGGTTTAGCCATTACGATCTCGAGGTAGATCAACTCTTATAACCCCTATACTCATCAAAGTCAATCAAGCAGGAAGTAGGGTATTACCTCCATTAAGAGGGCCCGAACCTGTGTAAACATCGTGTCCCTTATCTCCTGTTACCTTCGATCCTCAGACGCACAGTTCGGGACCCCCTATCCAAGATCGGCCGGTTTTGACACCAATATTGGTGCTTTCATTGAGAGTTCCTCTGTGCCGTCAATAGAAGGATCGATGGCTCGCGTTGTCGTCAACAACAAAATCACCTCTAGAAGGGCCCTAGCTCCTGGGCAGATCCTCCAGCTCAGCAATTTTTCCGTGGGCATCCGCTCGGCCTTTAAGCCAAAGCTGGTCCCCCAAACCACCAAAAATCATCTCCTCATTGGCCTCGAACACTCCGATAAGATGGATCCGGCAGATGTTTCGTCTTTGAACAAACTGCTAGATCGCATCACCGCCCTAGGGGTCACAACAGACTACAATCGTATCGGGCTTAAACCCGATCAGAGGGAAATCAAGTCCTCGCCGATCACCCATCTGGTTGCGGTTGTGGAGGAGCAAGCCAAGGATAACTCTCCCCCTATGCTGAGAACAAGCTATGTTTGGATTTCCAAGCCCTGCGAGCCGGATACCCATCTTCGGGAAGAGACTCCGTTTCCTCCGAACATAGAACCAGGCGTCGAGCCTGAAAACCCCCAGGATACTCCGGATCCTGGGCTGGTGACCTCAGAAATTCTTAAAACTCCGGATCCCACAATGGGTCACGGTTCGGATTTAAACCCACCCACCCACCACAAGAAATATTCCCCAAGTAATTCTGGTCCTCCGGACATATGCGACCTAATGTATGTGCGGCAGAAACCTCAGGAAACAGTCCATCACTTTTGGCCCAGATTCCTCCTTGTTAAAAACAAGATCAAAGATTGCTGCGACGACGACGTGGTTTTAGTATTTTGCCGCAACTGTACGGATGAGGGTATCCTTAATGCCCTCAACCGACACCGCATACTGCACTTTGTAGATTTGGCACACATAGTACAAAAATATTGCTCCATGGAAAGCGCCTGGAAAGCCCAGACAGCTCGGTGGGAACCGCTTGCCTTTAAGCCACCCACCGGACGGGCAAAAAGGATGCACCCTCACGGAGCACCTGATCATCACTCTACGGGCAAGAAAATTAAGCCCTCAGTGGGACACAGAACTGCCCTTGAGGAATGGCTCGACAAGCCTTGTCGGATACACATGACGCCGAATTCCGAACCAACTCACAGCCTTCGGGCATGTTGAGTGCTCCAGCAGGTAGTCAAGAGCGGCGAGGCTATCCTCACTGTTGGTGTCAAAACTGGCGGATCTTGGGTAGGGGGTCCCGAACTGTGCGTCTAAGGCGGATGGTAACAGGAGGCAGGGGACACGATGTTTTACCCAGGTTCGGTCCCTCTCGATGGAGGTAATACCCTACGTCCTGCTTGATTGTTCTTGATGATATGAGTATTACAAGAGTTGATCTACCACGAGATCAGAGAGGCTAAACCCTAGAAGCTAGCCTATGGTATGATTGTATGTTGTCCTACAGACTAAAACCCTCCGGTTTATATAGACACCGGAGGGGGCAAGGGTTACACAAGGTCGGTTACAAAGGAGGAGATATCCATATCCGTATTGCCTAGCTTGCCTTCCACGCCAAGTAGAGTCCCATTCGGACACGGGACGAAGTCTTCAATCTTTTATCTTCATAGTCCAACAGTCCGGCCAAAGAATATAGTCCGGCTGTCCGGAGACCCCCTAATCCAGGACTCCCTCAATAGCCCCTGAACCAGGCTTCAATGACGATGAGTCCGGCGCGCAGTGTTGTCTTCGGCATTGCAAGGCGGGTTCCTCCTCCGAATACACCACGGAAGAGTTTGAATACAAGGATAGTGTTCGACCCTGCAAAATAAGTTCCACATACCACCGTAGAGAGAATAATATTTCCACAAATCTAATCTGCTGACGCATTTTGGCAGCATGACATCATGCCACGACCCGGTGATTATTAGAACCGTTTTTCTTTAACCAGCCCCGCACATAACGCGAGGCAGTTTCTTGACACGTCTTGTTAAAGCAGAGATCGTGTTCCCATTATCACGGGATTCTCATCAATACAAACGTGGGTAACCCAACCGTGCCTATTGGTATGACTTGTAGATCTTAGGTAAGTCTCGAACGGCCACAAGGAGGACGCCTGATATTCACCCCCTTTATAAAGGGACAAGGCCTTTTCTTTTTCCCTCCTGTGCTCAATTGAATCCTTCCCCCGCCTTGAGTTCTAACACCCAAAGCTCAGGTCAAGTGCTTCGGACCTTCAACCATGTCCGGATCCATCCTTCAAGGCCGATGGGTGCCTTCCTCCATTATGGAGAAGGACATCAAGAAGTTAAGGGATGCCAGATATCTGATCGCTGAAATTTCGCATAGGCTGCCCGCCTGAGGGCAGGTCGTCCCTACTCCCGAACCTAACGAGAGTGTTGTGTTCGTCTCCCACTTCCTCCGAGGACTAGGCCTTGCTCTGGATCCCTTTGTTAGGGGTCTTATGTTCTATTACGGGCTGGATTTTCACGATCTGGCCCCGGATTCCCTTCTTCACATCTCGTCATTTATTGTCGTGTGAGGCCTTCCTCCGCATTACCCCTCACTTCGGCCTGTGGCTCAAGACCTTCGATGTGAAGCCGAAGATGGTTGAGGGGCAGTAAGCAGCGTGCGGAGGTGCTTTAATAAGAAAAATTGCTGACGCTCCATGGCCAAAGGGTTCCTTTCTAGAGGTGTCCGGATTGTAGCAACGGGAGTGGTTTTACGTCACAACTCCCCAAAGTGCCAAATGGGTAGCTGCCCCCACCTTTTGCTCGGCCCCCCCCCCACCACAACTATGTCATGGATCAGCAGGGGGCTGAGCTGGGGTCCAGCCAAGGACGTGCCAATACTGCAGAGCCGTATCCGAGATCTCTTCGAGGGAGATTTCAGTCTGGTTATGGTAATGCAAGTCATGCTGGTTCGTCAAGTCTAGCCTTGCAAACGCCGGCCCCTCCGCATGTGGGAATTCAACCTGGAAGGACCGCGCACTATTTAGCATTTCCTCGGCATGACGCACGAGGAGATGTACAAATCGTTCTGCGGACCCCAAATAGAGTGTTCGGACACTACCGAGGATGTGGGCCTGAGCTGCAACCGCCCCGCTGCCCAAGTAAGTAATCCCCTAGCCGAACACACTGTCCTTTTGTTTATCATGACATCATTCTGATGAATCACTCTTTGACCAGGACTGGGTAGCAAAGGCGAAGATGATCTGGTGTTCGGCCCCCCTTCCTGAAGGCTTGGACAATCCGGTGCTGGAAAAGATGCTTGAGCCAGCACCTCATCTAGTGCCCTCAAAGGAAGATGAAGGGGGGAATAAAGAGGGAGAAAGCGGGCCTCCATCGCTACCTATTCCAATCGAAGGAATGAGCGCCTCCGCGAGGGAGGATAACCAAGGGGAAGAATCTGACATTCTCCCTCCCCGAGGAAGGAACAGGACTACCTCTGAAGATCCAGAAACTAAGGTTTCCAAACGGGGGAATTAATCTTCGCCAGAGGGTCCTGCCTCGGAGGGTATTCTTGCCACACAATGTCCGCGCGGGGATCAGCCCTCTACCGAGCTGTAAGTAATCAAAAAGTACTTAATAGTGAAGATATCCTACCTTGCTTCTGAAGACAATAACCGATGCTTGTAAATTGTAGTCCGGATCGCAGCTCTTCTCGACAGAGTTCATCTTCGGGGGATCTTCTTACAGAGATGATGGAGAGCAAAACGCCTCCCCCGGACTCCCCAACTCAAGAAGCGGGCGACCTTGAAGTGTCGTCGCGAAGGGTATCTCCGGATCCAATATCGCCGGAAGATAACCCTTTGGCTGCCCGTCATCCCCAGTATTCGGCTCATGAGGAGAGCGACAACAAGGGTCCGTACAGTGTGCGGTCGGACGTGCGGAAGGATCTTCTGGGGCAAGCTGTCATCTCGGAAGCACATCATACGCTAATGGGTACGGTAATTGAAAGGATTTCATCCGCCGAAAGCGTTTTGCACGAAGCTTTTATGGGTCTGCTGAAAGGCTTTGAGGTACGTGAAATAATGTATGCCTTTAACAGTACCGCATACGTTAGGTATGCCCATGCAGATAGTAGCCCCTGAGACTCTGGTTGTCATCGAGAACGGCGGCAAACAGAGGATCATAGTCCCAGGTAATAACCAGACCGCTTTTATGTGCAGGTGGTTGAAGCTCCGGTGGCTAGCCAGACTGATGGGTTTGCCGAACTAAAGCGGCAGCTGGATGCGGCAGATGCCGACATCGTGCTTGTCAACAAGCGGCTTGACGAGGCACAGGGTGAGCGATTTTTCTGGTGATTGTCACATAGTAAGAGAAGCATGATGCCAATATCTTTAATATGCTGTGACTGCGGATGGAGCTGCCACCATGGAGACCCTTCGGGCGGAGCTTGCCTGAGCCAAGGAGCAAGCGAGGAGTAGCAATGCGGCCGCTTTAAAGGCGGTGGAAGAGTTAAGGGCCGAACAGGCTGCGCATTGCGAGAGCAAGGAAAAAATAGCCAAGATGGCTGTAGAATTAAAAGATGCTGCTGACTGTTACCGGCTTCTTGAAGATGAAGACCGGGCGAAAGCGACGGACCTGGAGAAGGCCCGGGTGGCTGCCAAGGAAGCCCGCTCCAAAATTAGAGCGACGAAGGAGGAGCTGAATCAAGCTACAAATATCGTGTCTGGGAAGCCCTTCTTGTTGCGGACTAAGTTCGGAGATCCGAAGTATGCTCCTCTAGACCGGCTATGGAGCTCTGCGGACGAGTACATGGATTTGGCTGCAAGTGCTCTGATGAAGCCGAGTACTTCAGGGATCAGAAAGGTCCCAAAGTGGAGAAGCTGTTCTGGTCACTGTTTCACGCTCCAGTCCATCCGCTGCTGCTGAATGAGCGATTGACCAGTTGGGCTGAGCTCCATAGGTTGTCCGGACTTGCCATGAGGTCCCTTGTGGATCACCTATGGCCGGGAGGGCCAAGGCCGAGTAGCTACTTTAGCTTAGTGCAACAATTCCTTGAAGCTGTGCCACGCATCGATGCTGTAAAGCGATTAGCATGCATAGAAGGTGCACGGATGGCCCTTGCCCATGTCAAAACATACTAGGCGGAGATGGAGGCCACCATTGTTGCGGCACAGGGTTCGGCCATAGGCTGGGTGGCTGCCGAACACTACTTTGAAGAAGTCCTTGAAGGCGCTCGCTCGATAGAGGCTCAGTGCTCGAAGAATATTATTTTCCAGTGACATGTAGTCCCATTGTACAAACAATGTTTGTTCTGAATTAATCAAGGCTGTATTTATACTTTTGCCTGAAAGTACTATGATGCCTCCTGTGCGGCCGTTTATGTATATATGTATATAACCTAAAAGTTTGCAGTCGTCGGCTTCCACCCTCATGCATATAATGCGGGGGTGTTTGCAAAAGATGCATATCCACACTTGATCCAATGTCTTGGTCCATTAAGGAGGTGATAGCGTAGAGAATGAGGCAATCGGACTATATTGCTTTAACACTTTCACTTAGCCATAGGAGTTTGACAGTGGGGCTACTATATAGCCCCTGGTACTTCTGCGCTTGTCCGAATACGGTGCGTGTACGTACGTGACCGAGAAACGATCCTTCGTTAATGCGGAGGAATCCCGAAGATTCTGATTAGTCATCGAGTGGTTGACCCATCTCTCGCTATATCATGATAGTCAGTTTTCGGCTTTCTCTACTGAGGTGCTCATCCGGATGAACCAGGGCACAATCGCAGTAGTTCTCCTAGTGCTACCTTTGCCGATATAACGGAACGTAAGGTACCAAAATGTGGGAGCTGGGCAAACCCAACATTTGACCAAAGACATGATTCGGAGCTGATGCATATAGGGCAAAACTCGCGACGCCGAACACTCCCTAAGGTGTTTGGTCTTTATAACATATACCGGGCTAAACAATGACCTTTATAAGAAACCCTGTGTGTCCAGGTACGTGCAAAATCCTGGCGTGGCCCCATGCCAATAACACCGGCATCCTTCTCGGTTGTGTGGAGTATCCGGAGGATGTGAGCAACAAGAGACAGTAAAAAAGGTTTACGCAGGGCCTTAATCTAAAAAGAAACCTTTTGGCGGGTCCCTGCTGCACGTCTGCGCCTGTGTCTCTGTTGTGCCGTGTCCTGGACGGGTGTAGCACGATTGTAACCTGCAAAAAGGAAAGAACTTAGATGAAAGTTGTCGTGCCGAAAAGAAGAATGAGTTATCAGAATTCCAGAGAAGCCTAGTTGAGCCGGGCTGGCCCTGATTACACGCAAGAAGCCCCTGGTATTGTTTTATGAGGGTTCGAAAACCAATCTCATATATGTATGATGGAACGCCGGACTCGTCTAACCGTGTCCATGGTCTTGATGACCTGCCATTTTTTTGGTTGGTGAGGCCTCCTAGTGTGCGGCTGTTAGAGCCGCCGCGTCCTCTTCCGTACGTGAAGAACAGTTGGTATTTCTGCTAACTGTAATGACGCCTCGTGGACCGGGCATCTTGAGCTTGAGAAAAGCATAGTGCGATATTGCGTAAAAGCGAGCGAAAGCCGCCCTTCTGAGTAGTGCCTGAAAATCAGTTCGGAATGGAGCGATGTGAAAAGTTAAGGTTTCACTTCGGAAGTTATCGGGAGAACCGAATACCACCTCTAGTAGTAGATAGCCCGTGCAGTGGACCTCTTGGCCTGGTATTACTCCCTTGAAGGTAGTATTACTGTGGCTTATTTGTGTCGGGTCTATCCCCATTTTGCGGACTGTGTCCTGATATATCAGATTGAGATCATTGCCGCCATCCATGAGGACCCTTGTGAAATGGTACCCGTTTATTATTGGGTCTAACACCAAGGCCGTCAGTCCTTCTGCCAGATATGTGTATTGTGATCCCTACGATCAAAAGTGATCGGGCAGGCCAACCAGGAGTTGGACCTAGCGGTGACGGGCTCGATGGCGCGTGTGCATCAGAGTGCGTGATTGCTTCTCCTCCTTGTCACATTGATCACGTTTACTGTTTTAACCTCCGGTGGGAATTTTTTCTGTCCTCCGGCGCTTTGCTGGCGAGGTTCATCCTCGTCTTCGCTTGGTGTCTCCTCCCCTTTGTGTTCGGTGTTTAGCTTACCGGCCTGCTTGAAGACCCAACATTCTCTGTGGGTATGATTTGCAGGTTTGTCTAGGGTGCCGTGAATCTGACAGAGCTTGTCAAGAATTTTGTTTAGGCCAGATTGTCCTTCTCTGCTACCTTCGAAAGGCTTTTTCCACTGACCTGGTCGGGAGCCCCTGAATCCGGCGTTTACCGCCGTATTATCTGGGCTACCTTCTTTATTTCGATGCTTGTTTTTGTTGCGTCGTGCTTTACCATTGCCATCCCTTACTTTGGATGTGCTTGGGTCACTGGTGCTGCTACGGGCCAACCAGCTGTCCTCGCCCGCACAAAAGCGGGTCATGAGGCTTGTTAGGGCTGCCATTGTTCTTGGTTTTTCTTGACCGAGGTGTCTGGCGAGCCATTCGTCTCGGACGTTGTGTTTAAAAGTTGCTAAGGCTTCAGCGTCCGGACAGTCGACTATTTGGTTCTTCTTGGTGAGGAACCTGTTCCAAAGCTTTTGGGCAGACTCTCTGGATTGTTGGATTATATGACTTAAATCATCTGCATCCGGAGGTCGGACATAAGTCCCTTGAAAATTGGCCCGGAAAGCGTCCTCGAGCTCCTCCCAACTTCCAATTGAGTTTTCAGGGAGGCTTTTCAGCCAGTGCCTAGCTGTCCCTTTAAGCTTGAGGGGCAAGTATTTAATGGCATGGAGATCGTCTCCACGAGCCATATGAATATGGAGGATGAAATCCTCTATCGAGACTCCAGGGTCTGTGGTTCCGTCGTACGCCTCTATGTTCACCGGTTTGAATCCTTCTGGGAATTCGTGATCCAGCACCTCATCAATGAAACATAGTGGGTGTGCGGCACCCCTGTATTGGGATGTGCCATGGTGTTCGGACGGTTGTAGTATTCGGTGTTGGTTGTGTACTGTAGCGCGCTTCCTAGATCCATAGATAGATCTTGTCGCGCCGGATTTTTGACGCAAGTTCTCATGTAGAGCGTGTGTTGACTTATGCGTGATTTTGTTAGCCACTCTATCGCGTTCATAGGGTGGTGGATCACGGGACCCCCTACCCGAGATCCGCCGGTTTTGACACCAATATGATCTTCAAGAAGTACCCTCCGGAGGACGACGACCTCAGTGTCTTTACGATCTTCGAGACTTTCTCTTCAAATAATCGGCGTAAAAGGGCACTCTGTGACCTCGCCGAAGTCAACCAAGTAGCCGCAGTAAACCCTTGGAACGATACGGCGATAACTTTCACCGCCAACGACGAGCCAAGGGCTCGATTAGTCCGCGCACCAGCCGCTTTGGTCTTAAATCCAATTGTCGATGGCTTTCGGCTCGCTAAAGTACTCATGGACGGCGGTAGCGGACTGAATCTCATCTACAAGGACACACTTGATAAAATGCAAATAGACAAGAGTCACATCTAGCAGAGTAGCACAACCTTTCGAGGCATTATCCCCAACCGAGAAGTGCGATGCTTGGGGAAAATTAAACTTGATGTGGTATTCGGCATGCCGGAGAACTACATGTTCGAAGAGTTAATCTTCCACGTGACACCTTTCAATAGTGGATATCACGCCTTGCTGGGGCGAGATGCATTCACATGCTTTCAAGCCATACCCCACTACGGGTACATGAAGCTCAAAATGCCCGGGCCAAATGGACTTATCACAATCGCTAGTGATCCGGACATAGCACTTCGCGCCGAAAACAAAATCGCATCCCTGGCCCTCGAGGCATTATCCGAGGCCCTTGCGGCCGAGGAGCTCACCACTCTACGTTCCAAAGTGGATAGAGACGATGTAATCCTCAATAAAAGGCCTAAGTCCACTTCTTTCAAGCCAGCAGACGAAATAGTCAAATTCCATGTTCACCCGACGGATCCTAATAAAACAGCAGCCATTGGAGCACAGCTGGATCCGACGGTCGACGCCGCTCTAAGAGCATTCCTGCGCGAGAATTGGGACATCTTTGCCTGGCATCCCTTAGATATGCCAGGAATCCCAAGCAGACTAGTCGAACACAGCCTCAACATAATAAAGGGGTTTAAGCCAGTTAAACAAACATTGCGGTGATTTTCGGAACTCAAGCGACAAGCTATGGGGGAGGAGCTAGCCAAACTACTCGAAGCTGGGTTCATCAGAGAGATCAAACACCTGGATTGGCTAGCTAACCTGGTCATGGTGCCAAAGAAGGACAAATCCTGGTGCCTTTGTGTCGATTTCAAAGACCTCAACAAGGCTTGCCCTAAGGACCCCTTCCCACTGCCCTACATTGACCAAATCATTGATGCAACTGTAGGACACGATTCACTGTGTTTCCTCGATGCATACTCCGGATACCATCAAATTAAGATGAAGGAATCCGATCAGGCCGCAACAACATTCATTACTCCGTCCGGGCCTTTTTGCTTCAACACTATGCCTTTCTGACTCAAAAACACCGGTGTCACTTACCAGCGCATGATTCAAACATGCCTGGAAAAACAAATTGGCAAGATGGTGGAGACATATGTAGATGATGTAGTCATCAAAACTAAACATGTCGAATCATTGGTGGACGACTTACGCCTTACATTTAACAACCTCCGAACATATGACATACGGCTCAATCCAGAAAAATGCATTTTCAGCGTTCCGGACGAAAAGCTCCTCGGATTCATTGTTTCCAATAGAGGAGTCGAAGCAAATCCGGCCAAAATCCGAGCCCTATCACAGTTGGCAACACCAACAGACCTAAAACAGGTCCAAAATTCTAGCTGGGTGTGTGGCAGCCTTGAGCCGCTTTATTTCCAGATTGGGAGAGAAGGCGCTGCCGCTATATCGCCTGCTCCAACGTACCGACGACTTCTAGTGGATGGACGCGCCAACAGCCGGGTTTGAAGAAATAAAAACTTTGTTAGCAAACAGCCCAATCCTCGCCGCACCTAACGTCGGCCAACCTATGTTGCTGTATATATCTACAACTCACCAGGTGGTGAGCGTTGTACTCATCGTTGAGCGAGAGGAAGAGGGACACAAGTTCCCACTCCAAAAACTAGTATACTACGTATCGGAGGTCCTCACACCATGCAAATCCTGATACCCACACTATCAAAAGATAGCATACGCTGTTTTCATGGCATCTCGGAAGCTGTGGCACTACTTTCAAGAGTGCTCGATCATGATGGCCTCTGAGGTACCACTTAATGACATCATAAACAATCGAGACGCTACCGTCCGCATTGCAAAATGGGCTATCGAGCTCTTACCATTTGAAATAACATATAAGCCACACCGAGCTATTAAATCTCAGGTGTTGGCCGACTTTGTCGCCGAATGGACAGAAGCCGAACTCCCTAAAGAGTACGGCACATACTCCAACTGGGTGATGTACTTCGACGGCTCTAAAATGTTGGCCGGGCTGGGGGCAAGCGTCATCCTAACATCCCCCACAGGGGACACAGTCTGTTACGTATTACAAATCACGTATACGGACTCCAATAACATAGAAGAATATGAGGCACTACTGGATGGTCTTCGGATGGTTGTTTCTATGGGCATACAACGCCTGGAGGTGCGCGGGGACTCGAACCTCGCAATATCCCAAATAAATGGAGAATTCGATGCAAAAGATCAAAAGATGGCGACCTACCGCAACATCGTACTCAAAATATCAGCTTGGTTCGAGGGGCTCGAGTTCCATCACGTGGCCCGAAACATTAATCAAGCAGCGGACATCCTTGCTCGAATGGGCGTTAAACGCGACCCTGTCCCACCTAACACCTTTGTGGAAAGGCTTTCAAGCCATCCATGGTATGGCAGGACGAGAGCGGAAATTCTAGTCCGGCGTCGACCACACCCTCGGATGCCGAACACGATTCAGATATCATCGGGGGCTCGAGAACCGAGCCAACACCTTCCGCCCACATAATCATGGCGGTGATCGCCCCATGGACCAAACCCTTCTTATCCTATCTCAATAGGGAGGAGCTCCCTGATGACCAAAACGAGGCCCATTGCATAGTTCGACGCTCTACAGCCTACAAAGTCCATGAAGGCGAACTCTACAAGAAAAGTACTACCAGAGTCCTTCAAAGATGTATCTCCGAAGAGGAGGGACGACAGCTCTTGGACAAAATACATGCTGGTCTTGGCGGACATCACGCCATAGCTCAGGCCCTCATAAGTAAGGCCTTCCGTATAGGTTTCTTTTGGCCCACGGCCCGAGCAGATGCACAGGACCTCGTACAACGCTATGTCGCATGTCAGCTTTTTGCCAATCAAAGCCATATGCCGCCCACTACCCTACGAACAATCCCCATTACTTGGCCTTTCGCGGTCTGGGGGCTGGACATGGTAGGACCCCTCAAAGGGGGAAGTCATAAGAAAAAAATACTTGCTCACTATGGTAGATAAATTCACTAAGTGGATAGAGGCCAAACCAGTTAAAACGGCTGAAGCCGGACCGCTGATAGATTTTATATCCGGTGTCGTACATTGTTATGGTGTCCCACACAACATTATTACTGGCAACATCTCTAACTTTACAGCCGACGAGGTGAAAACTTGGTGCGCTAATCTGGGCATTAAGCTTGATTACGCCTCCTGTATACCATCCCAAACAAACAGTCAAGTTGAACGGGCCAATGGCCTTATAATGAGCGGCATTAAACCCAGACTAGTGCGATCCCTATAGGAGTCAGACAAACACTGGGTCGAGGAGCTTGACTCCGTACTCTGGGGGCTGTGGACCACGCCCAATCGCACGATCGAATACACATCGTTCTTCATGGTGTATGGCGCAGAGGCTGTCTTGCCCTGCGATATTATTCATGACTCACCTCGAGTGCACGTGTATGAGGAGAGAGAGGCTGAGCTCGATCGGCAGGACGACCTAGATGGCCTGGAGGAGGAGTGCGACGTTGCAAAAGCACGTTCCGCATTCTACCAACAACAAGCTCGAAGATACCAAAGCAGAGAAGTGTGGGCAAAGACTTATAATGTTGGTGAACTCGTTCTGCGCCCACCAGAGAAGAAAAAGCACAAGCTCAAGCCCAAATGGGAGGGTCCCTTCATTATAGATGAAGTTCTCACTGGAGGAGCCTATCACCTTCGCAATGCATTAGACAATCGCTTAGAGCTGAACCCATGGAACGCTGATCGACTCTAAAGATTTTATGCCTGAGTCTGGACAGATACTATCGGGGATATACCCCGCGGCGTAACCCGACCGGACTTGGCGACTCACCAGAGACCCGGCTGATACTTGGTGTTTCATTTGTAAGCCGCCCGGGGATTGGCCACTCACTGGTAATCTGGCGGGCGGCTCAGACAGACGACAAAGCCCAAGGCGCAGACGGTCGGCTCATAATATGGTGGGCCGGCTTACGAGGAAAGACATAAGGAATGTTCTCCTACAAAGGAAGCAAGACTAGGACTCCACTTGTAATAGAGTAATCCTAATCCTACTAGGACTAGTCATGTAACCCGCCCCTTCAACTTATATAAGGAGGGGCAGGGATCCCCAAAGAGGGACAAGCAACAAGCAATAATCTCTAGGGCTAGATACAATTAGAGGGGAGCCGGCTTATGCGGCGACTCTCTCATGAGCATAATGAGATCTAGCCACAAACATCATGTAGGGCTATTACCGGATGGTGTTTCCCGGGGCCCGAAGCTATATAAATTCTTGTCTTGTGTGTTGCCTCTCTCGTCCCGATCAACCCCTCTCAAGCTACCACATAGATGCGTTGGCCTCACGACTAAGTCCTCACACTAGGGCATCTTCCATGACGTTTCCACGACAGTTGGCGCCCACCGTGGGGCCTGCGCGTGGTGGTGTTGAGTTCTTGGAGGGATCTTTCATAGGGATCGAGAAGTAAGTTTGTAATTTTTCAATAAAGAGAAGCTGGCTTGGAAGGATCTACATCAGCGTCATACTCATCCGTCCAAGTTTACGGCCTATGAGATCTACGTTGAAAGGATGTTAGGGTTCGGCGTTCTATGTGTCACCAACATGATGCGACCCATCGAATTCGAAATAGAGATCAAATTCTATCGTTGCTACTGCGCGTAACCAAGACCGAGAGGAATTCTGTCAAAACACACGTGAGTGGTGCAAAGGACAAGTCCCGTGGCGACTCCATGAAGATCTATTAAGCCGCCGCCACTGCGTCCAGGAGGCTGATTCAAGAATTAAGGAAAGGAAAAGGTTACCAAGTTGGACTGGCCCATGAAAAAAGAAAAGAAAAGAAAGGAAAGAGGCCCATCAGAGGCAACCTGTAGCATCCCTGTTCCTCGTATGAGTAGGTCACCTACAGTAAACACATACTCCACCGTTGACCCACCTAGCGGCTTGCACGTCTGCGGCCTGATCTCCACCGATGCAGCCTGGCTGACTGATGTCTACTACACAACCTTCTCCTTGTAGACGTTGTTGGGCCTCCAAGTGCAGAGGTTTGTAGAACAGTAGCAAATTTCCCTCAAGTGGATGACCTAAGGTTTATCAATCCATAGGAGGCGTAGGATGAAGATGGTCTCTCTCAAACAACTCTACAACCAAATAACAGAGAGTCTCTTGTGTCCCCAACACACGCAATACAATGGTAAATTGTATAGGTGCACTAGTTCGGCGAAGGGATGGTGATACAAGTGCAATATGGATGGTAGATATATGTCTTTGTAATCTGAAAATATAAAAACAGCAAGGTAACTAATGATAAAAGAGAGCACAAACGACATTGCAATGCGTTGAAACAAGGCCTAGGGTTCATACTTTCACTAGTGCAAGTTCTCTCAACAATAATAACATAATTGGGTCATATAACTATCCCTCAACATGCAACAAAGAGTCACTCCAAAGTCACTAATAGCGGAGAACAAACGAAGAGATTATGGTAGGGTACGAAACCACCTCAAAGTTATCCTTTCTAATCGATCTATTCAAGAGTCCGTAGTAAAATAACATGAAGCTATTCTTTCCGTTCAATCTATCATAGAGTTTGTGCTAGAATAACACCTTAAGACACAAATCAACCAAAACCCTAATGTCACCTAGATACTCCAATGTCACCTTAAGTATCCGTGGGTATGATTATACGATATGCATCACACAATCTCAGATTCATCTATTCAAACCAACACAAAGAACCTCAAAGAGTGCCCCAAAGTTTCTATCGGAGAGTCAGGACGAAAACGTGTGCCAACCCCTATGCATAGGTTCATGGGCGGAACCCGCAAGTTGATCACCAAAACATACATCAAGTGGATCAATAGAATACCCCATTGTCACCACGGGCATCCCACGCAAGACATACATCAAGTGTTCTCAAATCCTTAAAGACTCAATCCGATAAGATAACTTCAAAGGGAAAACTCAATCCATTACAAGAGAGTAGAGGGGGAGAAACATCATAAGATCCAACTATAATAGCAAAGCTCGTGATACATCAAGATCGTACCACCTCAAGAACACGAGAGATAGAGACCAAACACATAGCTACTGGTACATACCCTCAGCCCCGAGGGAGAACTACTCCCTTCTCATCATGGAGAGCACCGGGATGATGAAGATGGCCACCGGAGAGGGATTCCCCCTCCGGCAGGGTGCCGGAACGGGTCTAGATTGGCTTTCGGTGGCTACAGAGGCTTCTGGTGGCGGAACTCCTGATCTATTGTCCTCCCCGAAGTTTTTAGGGTATATGGGTATATATGGGAGGAAGAAGTACGTCGGTGGACCTCCGGGCTGTTCATAAGGCAGGGGGGCACGCCCCCCACCCTCATGGGCAGCCCGGGACTCTCCTAGTCCAACTCCGATACTCCGTGGGCTTCTTCTGGTCCAAAAATAAGTCCCGTGAAGTTTCAGGTCAATTGGACTCCGTTTGATTTTCCTTTTCTGCAATACTCTAAAACAAGGAAAAAAACAGAAACTGGCACTGGGCTCTGGGTTAATAGGTTAGTCCCAAAAATAATATAAAAGTGTATAATAAAGACCATAAACATCCAAAACAGATAATATAATAGCATGGAACAATAAAAAAATTATAGATACGTTGGAGACATATCAGCATCCCCAAGCTTAATTCCTGCTCGCCCTCGAGTAGGTAAATGATAAAA
The DNA here is from genome assembly GCF_018294505.1 of Triticum aestivum. Taxonomy (NCBI): domain Eukaryota; kingdom Viridiplantae; phylum Streptophyta; class Magnoliopsida; order Poales; family Poaceae; genus Triticum; species Triticum aestivum. Next base: position 705,507,910 of record NC_057797.1, on the reverse strand, counting down.
ACAGAATTTTTGATGTGGAATGCTACCTAACATATTTATCCATGTAATTCTCTTTACTGTGGCAAGAATATTCAGATCCATAACATTCAAGACAAAAGTTTAATATTGACATAAAAATAATAATACTTCAAGCATACTAACAAAGTAATCATGTCTTCTCAAAATAACATGGCCAAAGAAAGCTATCCCTACAAAATCATATAGTCTGGCTATGCTCCATCTTCACCACACAAAATATTTAAATCATGCACAACCCCGATGACAAGCCAAGCAATTGTTTCATACTTTTGATGTTCTCAAACTTTTTCAATCTTCATGCAATATATGAGCGTGAGCCATGGATATAGCACTATAGGTGGAATAGAATGGTGGTTGTGGAGAAGGCAAAAAGGAGAAGATAGTCTCACGTCAACTAGGCGTATCAACGGGCTATGGAGATGCCCATCAATAGATATCAATGTGAGTGAGTAGGTATTGCCATGCAACGGATGCACTAGAGCTATAAATGTATGAAAGCTCAACAAAATAAACTAAGTGGGTGTGCATCCAGCTTGCTTGCTCACAAAGACCTTCGGCACTTGAGGAGGCCCATTGTTGGAATATACAAGCCAAGTTCTATAATGAAAATTTCCCACTAGTATATGAAAGTGACAAAACAAGAGACTCTATATCATGAAGATCATGGTGCTACTTTGAAGCACAAGTGTGGAAAAAAGGATAGTAGCATTGTCCCTTTTATTTTTTATTTGTACTTTCTTTTTTTGGCCTTTCTTTATTTATTTGGCCTTTCTTTTTTTCTTTCTTGGGACAGTGCTCTATTAATGATGATCATCACACTTCTATTTATTTACAACTCAAAGATTACAACTCGGTACTAGAACAAAGTATGACTCTATATGAATGCCTCTGGCGGTGTATCGGGATGTGCAATGATGCATGAGTGACATGTATGAAAGAATTATGAACGGTGGCTTTGCCACAAATACAATGTCAACTACATGATCATGCAAAGCAATATGACAATGATGGAGCATGTCATAGTAAACGGAACGGTGGAAAGTTGCATGGCAATGTATCTCGGAATGGCTATGGAAATGCCATAATAGGTAGATATGGTGGCTGTTTTGAGGAAGGTATATGGTGGGTTTATGGTACCGGCAAAAGTTGCGCGGTACTAGAGAGGCTAGCAATGGTGGAAGGGTGAGAGTGCGTATAATCCATGGACTCAACATTAGTCATAAAGAACTCACATACTTATTGCAAAAATCTATTAGTTATCGAAACAAAGTACTACGTGCATGCTCCTAGGGGGGATAGATTGGTAGGAAAAGACCATCGCTCGTCCCCGACCACCACTCATAAGGAAGACAATCAATAAATACACCATGCTCCGACTTCTTAACATAACGGTTCACCATACATGCATGCTACGGGAATCACAAACTTCAACACAAGCATTTCTCAAATTCACAACTACTCAACTAGCACGACTCTAATATCACCATCTCCATATCTCAAAACAATTATCAAGTATCAAACTTCTCTTAGTATTCAATGCACTCTATATGAAAGTTTTTATTATATCCCTCTTGGATGCCCATCATATTAGGACTAAATTCATAACCAAAGAAAATTACCAAGCTGTTTAGAGACTCTCAAAATGATATAAGTGAAGCACGAGAGTTCATCTATTTCTTCAAAATAAAACCACCGCCGTGCTCTAAAAAGATATAAGTGAAGCACTAGAGCAACGACAAACTACTTCGAAAGATATAAGTGAATATCAATGAGTAGTTGAATAATTATGCAACTATATGAAGACTCTATAACATTAAAGAATTTAAGATCTTGGTATTTTATTCAGAAAGCAAGCAAAACTAAATAAAATAAAATGACGTTCCAAGCAAAACACATATCATGTGGTAAATAAAAATATAGCTCCAAGTAAAGTTACCGATGAACGAAGACGAAAGAGGGGATGCCTTCCGGGGCATCCCCAAGCTTAGGATCTTGGTTGTACTTGAATATTACCTTGGGGTGCCTTGGGAATCCCCAAGCTTAGGCTCTTGCCACTCCTTATTCCATAGTCCATCGAATCTTTACCCAAAACTTGAAAACTTCACAGCACAAAACTTAACAGAAAACTCATAAGCTCCGTTAGCGAAAGAAAACAAAACACCACTTCAAGGTACTGTAATGAAATCATTATTTATTTATATTGGTGTTAAACCTACTGTATTCCAACTTCTCTATGGTTTATAAACTCTTTTACTAGCCATAGATTCATCAAAATAAGCAAACAACACACGAAAAACAGAATCAGTCAAAAACAGAACAGTCTGTAGTAATCTGGATCAAACATATACTTTTGGAAACCCCAAAATTCTAAAATAAATTTCTGGACGTGAGGAATTTATATATTAATAATCTGAAAAAATAATTAACTAAATAGCACTCTCCAATAAAAAATGGCAGCAAATGTCGTAAGCGCTAAAGTTTCTGTTTTTGACAGCATGGTCGCAAAGACTTTCCCCAAGTCTTCCCAAAGGTTCTACTTGGCACAAACACTAACTAAAACATAAAACCACATCTAAACATAGGATATATGAATTATTTATTACTAAACAGGAGCAAAAAGCAAGGAAAAAAATAAAATTGGGTTGCCTCCCAACAAGCGCTAACATTTAACGCCCCTAGCTAGGCATGATGATTTCAATGATGCTCACATAAAAGATAATAATTGAAACATAAAGAGAGCATCATGAAGAATATGACTAGCACATTTAAGTCTAACCCACTTCCTATGCATAGGGATTTTGTGAGCAAACAACTTGTGGGAACAAGAATCAACTTGCATAGGAAGGTAAAACAAGCATAACTTCAAAACTTTAAGCACATAGAGAGGAAACTTGATATTATTGCAATTCCTACAAGCATATATTCCTCCCTTATAATAATTTTCAGTAGCATCATGAATGAATTCAACAATATAACCAGCACCTAAAGCATTATTTTCATGATCTACAAGCATAGAAATTTTATTACTCTCCACACAAGCAGAATTCTTCTGATGAATAATAGTGGGAGCAAACTCAACAAAATAATTATCATGTGAGGCATGATCCAATTGAAAACTAAAATCATGATGACAAGTTTCATGGATATCATTATTCTTTATATCATACAAGTCATCACAATAATCATCATAGATAGCGGGCATGCTCTCATCATAATAAATTTGCTCATCAAAACTTGGGGGACAAAAAATATCATCTTCATCAAACATAGATTCCCCAAGCTTGTGGCTTTGCATATCATTAGCATCATGGATATTCAAGGAATTCATACTAACAACATTGCAATCATGCTCATCATTCAAATATTTAATGCCAAACATTTAAATGATTTCTTCTTCTAACACTTTGGCACAATTTTCCTTTCCATCATACTCACGAAATATATTAAAAAGATGAAGCGTATGAGGCAAACTCAATTCCATATTTTTTTGTAGTTTTCTTTTATAAACTAAACTAGTGCTAAAACAAGAAACAAAAAGATTCGATTGCAAGATCTAAAGATATACCTTCAAGCACTAACCTCCCAGGCAACGGCGCCAGAAAAGAGCTTGATGTCTATTACACAACCTTCTCCTTGTAGACATTGTTGGGCCTCCATGTGCAGAGGTTTGTAGGACAGTAGAAAATTTCCATCAAGTGGATGACCTAAGGTTTATCAATCCATAGGAGGCGTAGGATGAAGATGGTCTCTCTCAAACAACCCTGCAACCAAATAACAGAGAGTCTCTTGTGTCCCCAACACACCCAATACAATGGAAAATTGTATAGGTGCACTAGTTCGGCGAAGAGATGGTGATACAAGTGAAATATGGATGGTAGATATATGTTTTTGTAATCTGAAAATATAAAAACAGCAAGGTAACTAATGATAAAAGTGAGCACAAATGGTATTGCAATGTGTTGAAACAAGGCCTAGGGTTCATACTTTCACTAGTGCAAGTTCTCTCAACAATAATAACATAATTGGATCATATAACTATCCCTCAACAAGCAACAAAGAGTCACTCCAAAGTCACTAATAGCGGAGAACAAACGAAGAGATTATGGTAGGGTATGAAACCACCTCAAAGTTATCCTTTCTGATCGATCTATTCAAGAGTCCGTAGTAAAATAACATGAAGCTCTTCTTTCCGTTCAATCTATCATAGAGTTCGTACTAGAATAACACCTTAAGACACAAATCAACCAAAACCCTAATGTCACCTAGATACTCCAATGTCACCTCAAGTATCCATGGGTATGATTATACGATATGCATCACACAATCTCAGATTCATCTATTCAAACCAACACAAAGAACCTCAAAGAGTGCCCCAAAGTTTCTATCGGAGAGTCAAGACAAAAACGTGTGCCAACCCCTATGCATAGGTTCATGGGCGGAACCCGCAAGTTGATCACCAAAACATACATCAAGTGGATCAATAGAATACCCCATTGTCACCACGGGTATCCCACGCAAGACATACATCAAGTGTTCTCAAATCCTTAAAGACTCAATCCTATAAGATAACTTCAAAGGGAAAACTCAATCCATTACAAGAGAGTAGAGGGGGAGAAACATCATAAGATCCAACTATAATAGCAAAGCTCGTGATACATCAAGATCGTACCACCTCAAGAACACGAGAGAGAGAGAGAGAGATCAAACACATAACTACTGGTACGTACCCTCATCCCTGAGGGAGAACTACTTCCTTCTCGTCATGGAGAGCACCGGGATGAATAAGATGGCCACCGGAGAGGGATTCCCCCTCCGGCAGAGTGCCGGAACGGGTCTAGATTGGCTTTCGGTGGCTACGGAGGCTTCTGGCGGCGGAACTCCCGATCTATTGTCCTCCCCGAAGTTTTAGGGTATATGGGTATATATGGGAGGAAGAAGTACGTCGGTGGACCTCCGGGCTGTCCACGAGGCAGGGGGGCGCGCCCAGGGGGGTGGGCACGCCCCCGACCCTCATGGGCAGCCTGGGACTCTCCTGGTCCAACTCCGATACTCCATGGGCTTCTTCTGGTCCAAAAATAAGTTCCGTGAAGTTTCAGGTCAATTGGACTCCGTTTGATTTTCCTTTTCTGCGATACTCTAAAATAAGGAAAAAAACAGAAACTGGCACTGGGCTCTGGGTTAATAGGTTAGTCCCAAAAATAATATAAAAGTGCATAATAAAGCCCGTAAACATCCAAAGCAGATAATATAATAGCATGGAACAATCAAAAATTATAGATACGTTGGGGACGTATCACTGACCTTCACAGAGCCGTCTCGCCACGAACCACCATGCCGTCTCCATGGAGTCGCTGGCCACTGCCATCGTCTTCTACTCAAAATCTCCTCGGCGCCTCTATTTCGGGCTACCTCATTGCCGCACGCTTCAAGTCAACGTTGTCTTCATCGACAAGCCACCCCGTCTTTGTCTCGCTTCCGGAGAAAGCTGCTGTTTCCACCTCGCCCTCACCCGGTCTCACTTCGGCTAACCCGCCACTGCCAGGGGTCGCTACCCCTCCGCGAACCGCCTTGCCGGCGCCTCCTTGAGCCGGCCCCAGCTGCCTTGAGTCACCGATTGTTGTTTCATGCTGAGAGCCGCCGTAGCTGACCCGCTAGCCCTGACAATTTTTCACCGAGCCGCCTGTCAAGAGCCGCCCTCGCTTCTTCCAGCCGCTGGCCTCCATTGTCGTCGCAGTTTCGCCGGCCTCCGTCACCCGTCTTCAAGGCGCCTCTACACCCACGGCTAGATCCACTCCTCCTCCGCGCCACTGTACATGTCCGTCCGCCGTCGGACGCGTCCACCGCCGCCGCCATGTGTTTCGGCCAATCAGGGCTCGCCACATCACCTCCGCCGCCTCCCGCGCCCACTCAGGGGCCACCACCTGTCCCCGCCGCGCCCACTTCACCGTAGGGCCCGCGAAACCCATCGCGGGCCCGCGCAAGCCCGACCGCGCCGCCGCCCGGCCCGGTCTCTGTCCGCCGCCTCCGCCGCCTAGGAGCTCATCGGAGCCCCTTCCTCGTCGCCTTGGCTTCTCCGGCGACCCCCGCCGCCGTTGCGCCGCACTGCTGTCACCCTCGCGCACCACTGCCGCCACCCTTGTGCACCACCTCCGCCGCCCACAGTTCGCCGCCCCGCTCAGCGCTCGCCGGCCAGAGCTCCCGCGTCCCCGTGAGCCCACCTTGCCTCGGGTCTGTGCCGATGTGGCTGGAGCCGCCGAATCTGAACGGGGGACAGCCGGATCCGCCCTCCTCCGGCCTCCCCCTCGCCTTCCTCCGCTCGCCGGAGCATCCCGCACGCTCGCCGGAGTTCGCCCTCGCCGCTGGGACGCCGTCGTTCCAGATCCGCTAGGACCCGCCTTGCAAACATCGTCCCCGAGCCGTACCGCACCGTCCCGAACCACTCCATCCCGTTTTCCCGCGAGGTGAAATATGGCTAAGTCTTAGATCTGTAACATTTTGTGCACCTCTTCGTCATGTCATATCTCCTTGACCATAGCTCCATTTTATGCATATAAGATATCAAATTGTCCATTGGGCGATGCTCTTCATTTCATTCCATTGTGGCATGCTTGTTTGAGTTCATATTGATGCCCAAATCATTGATGCAAGAGTGCTATAAAATGTTTACTGCTGCTACTTATCAGATTATGATGTTTTGTCATTTTTGTCACATTTGATGTGTGCTTCATATGGGCATTAGTTCTACATGTGTTTTGATCTATGCCACGCCATCTTTACAGAGGTGCTTGCCATGTATTTTTGTGATCAATGTGGTGACTAGCACAAGCATGCAAACTAGGCTTCGTGATATTGCTGTTTTCAGAGACTTAGGTATTTGCTAAGTCTTGTGCCTGTTGTTATTTTTATGCCATGTAAACATGATCCTACAGTGAGTTCTATGCTTTTTTGAGTATCTTCAGTAAAGGTGTTTTGAACATATGGTTATGCTCTATCCATCCATGGCCCTGTTTGCAATTATGGAGTGCCCTAGCATGTCTTAATCTTGCTCTACTTGTGCTATAAAATGTTCCTGGCAGATTGTTTACATGTTAATCAATTTTGCCATGGTTGTTGCTAGTGATCCATGCATGCTATGACCTTGCTCTTGCCATGGTTAGCTTCATGAACATGTCTTCTTGTTGTTAGTATGCTTATCTTGTCATGCAATGCCTTGTCGTGAGTGATTTGAGCTCGCAAAGATGCCTTCATAATTCTGTTTATGCCATGCCCTGTTTTCTGCTAAGTCTGAAACTGTTAATAAAACTTGCTATGTTTACATGGGTGCCATCATATCTTCTGTGCCTTTTTGCTCATGTTCAGTAAGGGACTTTTGTTCTATACATTTAGTAGATTCATGCCATGCCATGTATTGCTATGATATGTTCCGGTAGCATGTTGTTTGCATGCTCTAAACATGGCTTCCTGATGTTATTTTCTGGCATGTTAGTATTTTCACCAAGTCTGTGAAGCTGATATCTTTTGCACTTTTGCCATGCTTGTTTGAACCTGCTCTTGTGTGATTTAGCCGTAGCTCAGTGTTCATGTTTTGTCAAGCATCTTGAGGACATAACTGCCATATGCTTTGTTGCTATGTTGGAGGGAAGTAGCTTAGTTTCTTGTTGCATTCTAGATGGCATCGTGCTGTTAATCGCAGAATTGTGCCATTCTTGTTTTGCTTGCCATTTGCAAACCGTGCATCCGTTTCCGGTGATCTCTATATCGATTTCGACCGAAATCATCTCATATTTCCAGCGGCACACTTGGTTTGCCAAGTTGATGCCCTTATCAATATTTTCCTTCCGGAGCATGCATATGCATTGCATATCACATCTCACATATCATGCCATGTTTTGCATCATGTTGCTTGTGCATTGCACCATGATTGATTGTTGTCCCTTTTGCTTGTGTTCTTTCTTTGGGTAGAGCCGGGGGATGAGTACGTGATTGAGGAACCTGTTGAGTACGTTTTCGAGGATCAAGCTTTCGCCTTCTCTGAGAATTTTGCAGGCAAGATGACCATACCCTCGAAATCACTTCTATCTTTGCTTTGCTAGTTGTTCTCTCTATTGCTATGCCGCGCTACCTACCACTTGCTATATCATGCCTTCCATATTGCCATGTCAAGCCTCTAACCCACCTTTCCTAGCAAACCGTTGTTTGGCTATGTTACCGCTTTTGGCTCAGCCCCTCTTATAGTGTTGCTAGTTGCAGGTGAAGATGAAGCTGGTTCCATGTTGGAACCTGGATATTGTTGGGATATCATTATTATCTCTTATTTACTTTAATGCATCTATATACTTGGTAATGGGTGGAAGGCTCGGCCTTATGCCTAGTGTTTTGTTCCACTCTTGCCGCCTTAGTTTCCGTCATACCGGTGTTATGTTCCTTGATTTTGCGTCCCTTACGTGGTTGGGTGTTATGGGAACCCCTTGATAGTTTGCTTTGAATAAAACTCCTCCAGCAAGGCCCAACCTTGGTTTTACATTTGCCTAACAACCTATCACCTTCCCTTGGGTTCCGCAGACCCAAGGGTCATCTTTATTTTAACCCCCCCGGGCCAGTGCTTCTCTAAGTGTTGGTCCGAACTAGAGCCCCTTGCAGCGCCACCTCGGGGAAACTTGAGGTCTAGTTTTAGTTGTACGGATTGCTCATCCGGTGTTGCCCTGAGAACGACATATGTGCAGCTCCTATCGGGATTGTCGGCACATCGGGCGGCTTTGCTGGTCTTGTTTTACCATTGTCGAAATGTCTTGTAACCGGGATTCCGAGACTGATCGGGTCTTCCCAGGAGAAGGAATATCCTTCGTTGACCGTGAGAGCTTGTGATGGGCTAAGTTGGGACACCCCTGCAGGGTTTGAACTTTCAAAAGCCGTGCTCGCGGTTATGTGACAGATGGGAATTTGTTAATATCCGGTTGTAGAGAACTTGACACTTAACTTAATTAAAATGAATCAACCACGTGTGTAGCCATGATGGTCTCTTCTCGGCGGGGTCCGGGAAGTGAACACGGTTCTTGTGTTATGCTTGAACATAAGTAGTTTCAGGATCACTTCTTGATCACTTCTAGTTCACGACCGTTGCGTTGCTTCTCTTCTCGCTCTTATTTGCGTAAGTTAGCCACCATATATGCTTAGTGCTTGTTGTAGCTCCACCTCACTACCCTTTCCTACCTTTAAGCTTAAATAGTCTTGATTGCGAGGGTGTGAGATTGTTGAGTCCCCGTGACCCACAGATACTTCCAAAACAGATGCAGGTGCCGATGATGCCAGTACAGGTGACGCAACCCAGCTCAAGTGGGAGCTTGATGAAGACCTTGGTCGTTGTTTTGTTTCGTTTCCTGTTGATCAGTAGTGGAGCTCAGTTGGGACGATCGGGGATCTAGAAATTGGGGTTGTCTTCTTTTATTTTGGTTCCGTAGTCGGACCTTGTTTGTATTCTGGATGATGTATGTTTAACTTGTATTTGTGTGAAGTGGAGATTGTAAGCCAACTCTTTATCCCTTTCTTATTGAGTACATGGGATTGTGTGAAGACTACCCCTCTTGCGACAAACCTACCATGCGGCTATGCCTCTAAGTCGTGCCTCGACACGTGGGAGATATAGCTGCATTATGGGTGTTACAATAGATGCTTTCCGCAACATGTCCCGCAATATATCCGGAGTCTCCGGGTCTCCGGAAGATGCTCCAAAAGCACAATCATCCTTTGAAGGAATCTTCTCGCTCGTCTCCAAAATCTCTATCGGCTGTGAACCAGACAGTCCGGGGCCTTTGTTACCATCAACCCCAGAATCCCGGATGGTCGGAGGTCCACCTTTGGGTACTGCCTCTTCTGTCCCCTGGTCTAAAGGGACGCTCCGCGATGACACTTCAGAGTCATCCGCCTTATTGGGCGAGGAGGTCGTAGGAGGCATCTCGCTCTCCATCATCTCTGGAAGAAGACTCCCTGAAGAAGAGAATCGCCCAGAAAAACTCCGTGCCGACTTGTAAAAATGCATGAATGCGTTACATATATCTTCGGTAACAGCAACGGAGCGGGACGCTATCAAAGTACTCTGGATTATCTTACGGTTTGGCCGAGGGCTTGCCCCCTTGTTGGAGCTGCTCAACGGCGTCACTTTCCAAACCCAAGCCAGTCGTTGGCGGCATCTTTCCCTTCTTGAAAGACCGCCCCTCCCAATCTTCAGAGGTGGCCCTTTTCCTCCTGTTGGGAGAAGGGATACTGGGTCCTTTTCTGCCTCCGTCTTTGGGCGAGGAAAGGTTGATTTCTCCGGACTTAGTGTCTGACTTACCTCCGGAACCAAGGTCATCTTGGGTCTTTTCGCCCTCCCCTGCTGATGCCTGGTATGGCGCCGAGGCCAGCATCCTTGTTAACACAGGAGTAGCTTAGTCTTCAGGAAGGGGAGCCGGACACCTAATCAATTCCACCTTCTTTATCCAACCCTGAAAAAGGATGATATTGTTGGTATCTTTCCACTGGGTATCTGATTATGAGGTATTGGGTAAATGGGTACTTACCAGGGTGTCCGGATGGTTACAGTCTAGGCCGACATCTTCGTTGGTGTCCGGCCATTGCCTTCCTTTCCCGAAAAATAATCTCCACATTCCTTCGTGCGTTGTGCCGAAGAAGTTCTGAAGAGTCTGCGGCCCTTCTGGGCTCCCATAGGCGAAGAGGTCGTCGCTGGCACGGCAAGGTCCGGCGAACTAGCATTACATGAACGACGCTGGCTATGTCGATGTCCCTCTTAGTGAGGCTTCACATGCGACTTGCAGAGTTCACACATCATTTGTTGATCCCCAATATAGCCCCTTGTTAATCCACGATGCAAGCTGAGTTGGAGGGCTGCGTCGGAATGCGGGCGCTGCTGCCCTCTTGGAGCTGCGGGGCTCGGTGATATAGAACCACCCCTGCTGCCACAGATTAGAAGATTTGGCGAAGGATCCTTTCAGCCGAACAGCGCTAGCAAGCTTGCTCACTGTAGCGCCGCCGCACTCAGCCTGCTCCCCCTCTACCACTCGCGGCTTCACATCCAAGGTCTTGAGCCACAAGCCGAAGTGTAGAGGAGTTAGGAGGTGGGCTTCGCACGCGACGATAAACACCGAGATAAGCAGAATAGAGTCCGGGGCCAAATCGTGAAATTCTAGCCCGTAATAGAACATGAGCCCTCGGACGAAGGGGTTAAGCGCAAACCCCAACACGCGGAGGAAGTGGGACACGAACACGACCCTCTCGCCGGATCTGGGGGTGGGAATAACCTGCCCCTCAGCAGGAAGCCGATGATGGATTTCAGCGGCCAGGTACCTCGCCACCCGAAGCTTTGCAATATCTTCCTCCATAACAGAAGAGGATACCCACCAGCCTTGACGGCTAGATCCGGACATGATTGGGGCTGGTGGCGACTGAAACCCGGGTGTTGGAACTCGGGGTAGCAGGAGTTGAGGAAGAAGCAAGTGTGGAAGAAAAAGACAGGTCTGTACCCCTATATAAAGGCTGCAAATATCAAACGTCTCCTCTCGGGCCTCAAAAACTTGCTTGTTTCCAAGGAGTTGTACCCAAGCGACGGTTGGGTTACCCACATTCGGGTCGACATGAATCCCTTAAAAAAGGGAGGCACGATCTCTGCTTGGATAAGATGTGCCAATAAGGCCACGTCCTGGGACGTGGGGCGACGGGCCGGCTAAAAGGTTCGCAAGAAATGGTCGGGCAGGCGTGGTGTCATATTACCAAAAAGTGGTCGGTGGGTTGAACCCATGAAATATTATATCCTCTACGGTTGTGCATACAAGTCCGTATACAATCATTACATCTGAAGATCAACTAGGTGTTCGGAAGGGGCAACCCGCCTTGCAATGCCGAAGACAATCTGCGCGCCGGACTCCTCGTCATTGAAGCCAGGTTCAGGGGCTACTGAGGGAGTCCTGGACGAAGGGGTCCTCGGGCGTCCGACCTGTTATCCATGGGCCGGATTGATGGGCTATGAAGACATCAAGGCCGAAGACTGTACCTGTGTCGGGATTGGACTCTCCTTGGCGTGGAAGGCAAGCCTGGCGGCCGACTATGAAGATTCCTTCTTATGTAACCGACTCTATGTAAACCCTAGATCCCCTTGGTGTCTATATAAACCGGAGGGGTTAGTCCGGAAAGGATAGATTCATTGCTATAGTCATACAGGCTAGATGTCTAGGGTTTAGCCATTACGATCTCGCGGTAGATCAACTCTTGTAACACTCATATTCATTAATATCAATCAAGTAGGACGTAGGGTATTACCTCCATAGAGAGGGCCGAACCTGGGTAAACATTGTGTCCCCTGTCTCCTATTACCATCGATCCTAGATGCACAGTTCGGGCCCCCCTACCCAAGATCCGTCGGTTTTGACACCGACAAACGTAGTTTGAGGAGTTCATGTATTCACTATGTGTTAATGCTTTGGTCCGGTACTCTATTAAAAGGAGGCCTTAATATCCCTTAGTTTCCAATAGGATCCCGCTGCCACGGGAGGGTAGGACAAAAGATGTCATGCAAGTTCTTTTCCATAAGCACGTATGACTATATTCCGAATACATGCCTACATTACATTGATGAACTGGAGCTAGTTCTGTGTCACCCTATGCTATAACTGTTGCATGATCGATCGCATCCGACATAATACCGATCCAATGCCTACAAGCTTTTCATATATTGTTCTTCGCTTATTTACTTTTCCGTTGCTACTGTTACAATCACTATAAAACCCAAAAATATCACTTTTGCTACCATTACCGTTATTATCATATTACTTGCTACTAAATACCTTGCTGCAGATATTAAGTTTCCAGGTATGGTTTAATTGACAACTCAACTGCTAATACTTGAGAATATTCTTTGGCTCCCCTTGTGTCGAATCAATAAATTTGGGTTGAATACACTACCCTCGAAAACTGTTGCGATCCCCTATACTTGCGGGTTATCAATGATCTCTCACTAAATTTCAAGGTACAAGCGTTCTCCCTAAGTATGCACCGTTGCTACAGTTTGTCGTGTCGAGACACCACATGATGATCATGTGCGATAAGCTCTACATTCACATACAACGGGTGCAAGCCAGTTTTGCACAAGCAGAATACTCAGGATAAACTTGACGAGTCCTGCATATGCAGATATGGCCTCGGAACACTGAGACCGAAAGCTCGAGTGTGAATCATATAGTAGATATGATCAACATAGTGATTTTCACCATTGAAAACTTCTCCATCTCACGTGATGATCGGACATGGTTTAGTTGATATGGATCACGTGATTATTTAGATGACTAGAGGGATGTCTATCTAAGTGGGAGTTCTTAAGTAATATGATTAATTGAACTTAAATTTATCATGAACTTAGTACCTGATAGTATTTTGCATGTCTATGTTGTTGTAGATAAATGGCTCGTGCTACTGTTCCTTTGAATGTTAATGTGTTCCTAGAGAAAGCTAAGTTGAAAGATGATGGTAGCAACTACACGGACTGGCTCCGTAACTTGAGGATTATCCTCATTGCTGCACAGAAGAATTACGTCCTGGAAGCACTACTAGGTACAAACTCGCTGCAGGAGCAACTCCAGATGTTATGAACATATGGCACAAAAAAGCTGATGACTACTCTATAGTTCAGTGTGCCATGCTTTAAGGCTTAGATTCGGGACTTCAACAACATTTTGAACATCATGGAGCATATGAGATGTTCTAGGAGTTGAAATTAATATTTCAAGAAAATGCCCAAATTGAGAGATATGAAGTCTCCAATAAGTTCTACAGCTGCAACATGGAGGAGAATAGTTATGTCAGTGAACATATACTCAAAATGTCTGGGTACCACAACCACTTGACTCAACTGGGAGTTAATCTTCCTGATGATAGTGTCATTGACAGAGTTCTTCAAGCACTGCCACCAAGCTACAAAAGCTTCATGATGAACTATAATATGCAAGGGATGGATAAGACAATTCCCGAGCTCTTCGCAATGCTAAAGGTTGGGGAGGTAGAAATCAAGAAGGAGCATCAAGTGTTGATGGTCAACATGACCACTAGTTTCAAGAAGAAGGGCAAAGGGAAGAAGGGGAACTTCAAGAAGAATGGCAAGCAAGGTGCTGCTCAAGTGAAGAAGCCCAAGTCTGGACCTAAGCCTGATACTGAGTGCTTCTACTGCAAAGGGAGTGGTCACTAGAAGCGGAACTGCCCCAAGTATTTGGCAGATAAGAAGGATGGCAAAGTGAAAGGTATATTTGATATACATGTTATTGATGTGTACCTTACTAATGCTCGTAGTAGCGCCTAGGTATTTGATAGTGGTTCTGTTGCTCATATTTGCAACTCGAAATGGGGGCTACGGTTTAAACGAAGATTGCCTAAGGATGAGGTGACGATGCGCGTGGGAAATGGTTCCAAAGTCGATGTGATCGCTGTCGGCACGCTACCTCTACATCTACCTTCGGGATTAGTTTTAGACCTGAATAATTGTTATTTGGTGCCAGCGTTAAGCATGGACATTATTTCTGGATCTTGTTTGATGCGAGACAGTTATTCATTTAAATCAGAGAATAATGGTTGTTCTATTTATATGAGTAGTATCTTTTATTGGCATGCACCCTTGATGAGTGGTCTATTTTTATTGAATCTCGATAGTAGTGATGCAGATATTCATAGTATTGAAGCCAATAGATACAAGTTTAATAACGATAGTGCAACTTATTTGTGGTATTGCCATTTAGGTCATATTGGTGTAAAGCGCATGAAGAAACTCCATGCCGATGAGCTTTTGGAATCACTTGATGCTTGCGAACCATGCCTCATGGGCAAGATGACTTAGACTCTGTTCTCGGGAACAATGGAGCAAGCAACAAACTTATTGGAAATAATACATACTGATGTATGCGGTCCGATGAGTGTTGATGCTCGCGGTGGGTATCATTATTTTCTGACCTTCACAGATGATTTGAGCAAATATGGGTATATCTAATTAATGAAATACAAGTCTAAAACATTTGAAAAGTTCAAAGAATTTCAAAGTGAAGTGGAAAATCATCGTAACAAGAAAGTAAAGTCTCTACAATCTGATTGTGGATGTGAATATTTGAGTTATGACTTTGGTCTTCATTTGAAACAATGTGGAATAGTTTCGCAACTCACGCCACCCGGAACACCACAGCGTAATAGTGTGCCCGAATGTCGTAACCGCACTTTATTAGATATGGTGCGATCTATGATGTCTCTTGCTGATTTACCATTATCATTTTGGGGTTATGCTTTAGAGACGGCTGCATTCACGTTAAATAGGGCACCATTGAAATCCGTTGAGACGACACCATATGAACCGTGGATTGGCAAGAAACCCAAGTTGTCGTTTCTTAAAGTTTGGGGATGCGATGCTTATGTGAAAAAGCTTCATCCTAATAAGATCAAACCCAAATCGGAGAAATGTGTCTTCATAGGATACCCAAAGGAGACTAATGGGTACACCTTCTATCACGGATCTGAAGGCAAGATATTTGTTGCTAAGAATGGATCCTTTCTAGAGAAGGAGTTTCTCTCAAAAGAAGTGAGTGGGAAGAAAGTAGAACTTGATGAGGTAACTGTACCTTCTCCCTTATTGGAAAGTAGTTCATCACAGAAACCAGTTCCAGTGATTCCTACACCAATTAGTGAGGAAGCTAATGATGATGATCATGAAACTTCTGATCAAGTTACTACCGAACCTCGTAGGCCAACCAGCGTAAGATCCACACCAGAGTGGTACGGTAATCCTATTCTGGAGGTCATGTTACTTGATCGTGACGAACCTACGAACTATGAGGAAGCGATGATGTGCACAGATTACGTGAAATGGCTTGAGGCCATGAAATCTGAGATGGGATCCATGTATGAGAACAAAGTATGGACTTTGGTTGACTTGCGCGATGATCGGCAAGCAATAGAGAATAAATGGATCTTCAAGAAGAAGACTGACGTTGACGGTAATGTTACTGTCTACAAAGCTCAACTTGTTGTGAAAGGTTTTCGACAAGTTCAAGGAGTTGACTACGATGAGACCTTCTCACCCGTAGCGATGATTAAGTCTGTCTGAATCATGTTAGCGATTGCCGCATTTTATGATTATGAAATTGGGCAAATGGATTGCAAAACTGCATTCGTTAATGGATATCTTAAAGAAGATTTGTATATGATGCAACCAGAAGGTTTTGTTGATCCAAAAGGTGCTAACAAAGTGTGCAAGCTCCAGCGATCCATTTATGGACTGGTGCAAGCCTCTCGGAGTTGGAATATACGCTTTGATAGTGTGATCAAAGCATATGGTTTTATACAGACTTTTGGAGAAGCCTGTATTTACAAGAAAGTGAGTGGGAGATCTTTAGCATTTCTGATATTATATGTGGATGACATATTGTTGATCGGAAATTATACTGAATTTTTGAATGGCGTAAAAGGATACTTGAATAAGAATTTTTCAATGAAAGACCTCGGTGAAGCTTCTTATATATTGGGCATCAAGATCTATAGAGATAAATCAAGACGCTTAATTGGACTTTCACAAAGCACATACCTTGATAAAGTTTTGAAGAAATTCAAAATGGATCAGTCAAAGAAAGGGTTCTTGCCTGTGTTACAAGGTGTGAAGTTGTGTCAGACTCAATGCCCGACCACTACAGAAGATAGAGAGAAAATGAAAATCATTCCTTATGCCTCAGCCATAGGTTCTATCATGTATGCAATGTTGTTTACCAGACCTGATGTGTTCCTTGCTATTAGTTTAGCAAGGAGGTACCAAAGTAATCCAGGAGTGGATCACTGGACAGCGGTCAAGAACATCCTAAAATACCTGAAAAGGACTAAGGATATGTTTCTCGTTTATGGAGGTGACAAAGAGCTCATAGTAAATGGTTACGTCGATGCAAGCTTTGACACTGATCCGGATGACTCTAAGTCACAAATCGAATATGTATTTATATTGAATGGTGGAGCTGTTAGTTGGTGCAGTTCCAAGTAGAGCGTTGGCGGGATCTACGTGTGAAGTGGAGTACATAGCTGCTTCGAAAGCAGCAAATGAAGGAGTCTGGATGAAGGAGTTCATATCCGATCTAGGTGTAATACCTAGTGCATTGGGTCCAAGGAAAATCTTTTGAGACAATGCTGGTGCAATTGCCTTGGCAAAGGAATCCATATTTCACAAGAGAACCAAGCACATCAAGAGACGCTTCAATTCCATATGTGATCAATTCAAGGAGGGAGACATAGAGATTTGCAAGATACATACGGATCTGAATGTTGTAGACCCATTGACTAAGCCTCTCCCACAAGCAAAACACAATCAACACCAAGACTCCTTGGGTGTTAGAATCATTACTATGTAATCTAGATTATTGACTCTATTGCAAGTGGGAGACTGAAGGAAATATGCCCTAGAGGCAATAATAAAGTTGTTATTTATATTTCCTTATATCATGATAAATGTTTATTATTCATGCTAGAACTGTATTAACCGGAAACTTAGTACATGTGTGGATACATAGACAAACAGAATGTCCCTAGTATGCCTCTACTTAACTAGCTCGTTAATCAAAGATGGTTAAGTTTCCTAGCCATAGACATGTGTTGTCATTTGATGAACGGGATCACATAATTAGAGAATGATGTTATGGACAAGACCCATCCGTTAGCTTAGCATAATGATTGTTTAGCTTTTCTGCTATTACTTTCTTCATGACTTATGCATGTTCCTCAGACTATACGATTATGCAACTCCCGAATACCGGAGGAACACCTTGTGTGCTATCAAACGTCACAACGTAACTGGGTTATTATAAAGATGCTCTACAGGTGTCTCTGATGGTGTTTGTTGAGTTGGCATAGATTGAGATTAGGATTTGTCACTCCGTGTATCGGAGAGGTATCTCTGGGCCCTCTCGGTAGTGCACATCACTATGAGCCATGCAAGCAATGTGACTAATGAGTTAGTCATGGGATGATGCATTACAGAACGAGTAAAGAGACTTATCGGTGACGAGATTGAACTAGGTATGATGATAACGATGATCGAATCTTGGGCAAGTAAGATACCGATGACAAAGGTAACAACGTATGTTGTTATGCGGTTTGACCGATAAAGATCTTCATGGAATATGTAGGAGCCAATATGAGCATCCGTGTTACGCTATTGGTTATTGACCAGAGATTTGTCTCGGTCATGTCTACATAGTTCTCATACTCGTAGTGTTGGGGATATTACTGCTGGGCGTAAACCGGCCTATCTGGGCCGGGTCAACTTCATCAGTAGTTCAAGAGTAATAAAGCCCAAGAAGGCAGATGAGGGCCTAAGTCCCGTAGCCGGTTCAAGACTTGTAGCTATAAACCGGGATTTGTATATAAACTTGTATTGTAAGTTAGGAATAAGGAGAGACCAACCCGGAATACAAATATCGACCGGTGTTGGGACTCTGTGAACCGACGGGTGTCACCCGTGTATATAAGGGGACGACCCGGCGGCGGTTCAGGAGAGATAGACAACAACTCGAGACATAGGAGCTTGTTTGCTCCCTAGTCATCGAAACCCCATCAATTCCATCACAACTAGACGTAGGCTTTTACCTTCATCGAAGGGGCCGAACTAGTATAAACTCTCTTGCGTCCCTGTGTCCGCTTTAACCCCTTCAAGCTAACCCGCCGCGATAGCTCCACGACTAAGTCCATTCTCTAGGACATCTGCCGTGACAAAGCCATGATAGTTGGTGCCCACCGTGGGGCCATCGCACGATGGTTTCCGGTTCTTGGAGGGCCGCTTTGAAGGACTCGAGGGCTACGCTATAGGCCGGATGACTAAGAGTCGTCGCGGCAAGTTCTACATCGACGATGCAGGCTGGGGCCGTGAGGCCGGCTCAATTGAGTACGGGTATCGGGTCCCCTTTGGTGGCATTCACGTTTTCATTGGCAAGATCGGTGAACCGGGCCCTGAGCCGGACATCTGCACCGACCTCGTTGAGACGGCTCAGCATGCGCGATCCGCCCAGGTTAAACCGGCCATGAAGCGTGCCTTCGTGGGAGTCATCCATGGAGGAAGTTATGAGGATGGATCGGAATCTCGCGGCGATACTGTCGTTTGTTCCGATGACGAGTCATCGACCGGAGAAACCGAATCTCTTTATCAGCTACAAGACGGCCGGATTGGGGGCTGTTCCGATGGCGACAGTATTCCGGACCTCTCTGATGTGCCCGACAGGGTTGGAATATTGATGACTGGCACACAAGCAGCGCTTCATTCTTCGACCACTGCGGCAACAACCTCCAATTCAGCAGCGGCGACGGCTGCCGGGGCAGGAGGCCCTGTGCGCCCGCCGGCTCAAGTTCTATCAGAGCTATTTGATGCATTGGCTGTGCTTATGGCGGAGGCTAATCCGGCGGATCAAGGCGTTCACAACGCCGAGATTGCAGAAGTGAAGGAACAGATCACCCAGGCCAAGGCAGATCTGGCAGCTGAGGACACCAGGATGGCCACGGAGCGGGCCGCTTTAGACACACAAGCCTACAGGCTCATGTTGGACCAGAGTGCGTCGCAGGAAGTCATGAGGAGGAAGTACCGATCCCGTTTGCCTCCGGTTTTTGAGGCCAGAGACCTTTTCAACACTCCAGGAGTAGGAACCGGCAATCCGCTGGAGGGAAACCGGGCGGAAGCTCCCGGGACCGGTGCACCGGTTCAGCCTCGTCAGATGGACCCACCTCGTCAAAACACCGTTATACCTCAGGCTGTTTTAACACCTCCGGGTCACTACTCCAACCCGATGGACAATCTTGTTGCTGCTACTGCACGGCTGGAGGCCATTCCAATTGAAGGTGATTCGCCACGGGCAGTAGAGACGCGACGGGTCAAGGAGCTTCTGAGGACAACTTTGGTCCAACATGAAGCATACTCGTACAGCCGCGACCGGATCAACTCGACCCCCCGTCCAAGCCAGAGCTATAGCATACATATGGATGAACCGGCAGTGTCGAGTAACGAACGACGTGGAGCACCCCGTGGCAACAACCCGACGGGTGGTGCTGATAATGCTCAGGAGGTGGTGAACCGGGCCCGAGCACGCAGGGAGGCCGAGTTAGCCACACAACATCAGGCTCGGCAGCTCACGCCGGTTCGTCCAACCATCTCGATCGAACCTGGTGTTACTTCTAGTTCTTTGGGGGTGCCTTGCCTTATCCCTGCTTTACGCAATGTGCGCCTGCCCAAGGATTTCAAGGGCCCGCGCAAGGTACCAAATTACACGGCAGATCAGCCTCTAGAGACATGGGTGGAGAGCTATGAGATGGCCATGGAGATGCTTGATGTGGATGACGCGGCGTGTGCGAAATACTTCACCATGATGCTTGAAGGAACGGCCCGTACTTGGTTAAAAAGCTTGCCAGCTAATTCTATCAGTTCATGGGCCCAATTACGAGCCCGGTTTATCAGCAATTTCAAGGATACATGTAAACAGCCTATGTCGATAGTGGACTTAGCTGCATGCGTCCAGGAGGAAGGAGAATCAACGACTCATTGGGTGCGCCGGGTTTCACAAGTGTTGCACTCATCAGACCGCATCAACGCTGACACCGCAGTATTAACCCTAGAAGGTAACTGCCGGTTTGGGCCCCTGAAGCTGAAGTTGGGACGGATGAAGCGTCATTGCACTGACATGGGGACCCTCATGGCCGCTTTGGTAAAATATGCTGATTCTGATAGTACCAAGGATCCTGAATCTGATGATGACAAGACAGGGAAGGGAAAGAGGAACAGCAACTCCAAAGGTCAGCAGCATCACTGGGCAGGCAATGGTGGTGGAGGCAAGCGTAAAGCGGATGGTAACATGGACTTTGTGGCTAATACCAACGCACAGGACAATGGCCGGCGACGCAAAGGTAAACCGAAAAATTGTAATGGGGCACCCAACCCTAACCTAGACCGCCTAAACTATCTGCTAAGCCAGCCCTGTCCAAGACATGGGACGAAGGAGGCGCCAGTAAACCACCTTTGGAAGGATTGCTTTATTATGTAGGAGTTCAAGAATTCTAATAATTTCCGGTATGATCACGGATCTGGCGGTGTCTCAGGATCCGGGCCGGGTTACGGTGGAGGAAGTTCCGGTTCAGGATTTAATGGTAATCCAGGCGGACATAATGGTCAAAATAGTCAGAACAACTAGGGTGATTACAACCAACAGCAGCAACAGTCAGGTTACCAGAGCAACCCAAAGCAGTTGAGTAGTGGGCAGTACCATGTCTTCACCACTAGCTTGGACAAGCGAGACCGGAAGGTTCAGAGGCGGGCGGTTAACTCTGTTGAACCGGCCATACCCCGTTATCTACGTTGGTCTGAACAGCCAATCATATGGAGCAGAGAGGATCACCCTCCCCAGGTCGATAATCTGGGTCAGTTGGCTCTGGTGGTGGCGCCTCAGGTGGGAGGTTACAAGTTCACCAAGGTGCTCATGGATGGAGGTAGCAGCATTAATATCGTGTACTATGAGACCTTCCGTCATATGGGACTGACAGATAAAAATCTTAAACCGTCTAATACGGTGTTCCACGGTGTAGTACCTAGCAGATCAGCATATCCTGTTAGTAAGATAGCTCTGGAAGTGGCCTTTGGGGATGATCATGATTCCAGGTCGGAGACATTGATGTTTGAAGTGGTGAAAATCCAAAGTCCATATCACGCCCTATTTGGGCGACCGGCCTACGCCAAGTTTATGGCACGACCCTGTTATGTGTATTTGTAGCTCAAGATGCCGGGTCACAAGGGGACAATAACGGTTCACGGAAGCCTCAAAATCGCTTTGGAGTGTGAGGAAGGTGATGCGGCCTATGCAGAGTCGGTTTGTGCTACTGAGGAGCTGAAGTATTATAAGGACAATGTTGATCCGGCGGACATGACTCCATTAAAGAAGCCAACTACGGAGCATGATCCGGCCCTGAAGTTCAAATCGGCAGCAGAAACTAATCTTGTTGACTTTGTACCTGGCGATTCGTCCAAGCAGTTCAGCATCAGTGCTATTTTGGATCCGAAATAGGAAAGCGCGCTCATCAAGTTCATCCGTGAGAATCGGGACATTTTTGCATGGAAGCCCTCTGACATGCCAGGTGTACCGAGGCAACTCGCTGAGCACACCCTTAATGTGGATCCTAAATAAAAACCGGTGAAACAGTTCCTCCGCCGGTTTAACGAAGAAAGACGCAAGGCAATTGGAGAAGAGGTAGCCAGGCTCTTAGCAGCTGGTTTTATTGTTGAAGTTTTTCACCCTGAGTGGCTTGCCAATCCGGTGCTGGTCCTTAAGAAAAACGGCACCTGGCGCATGTGTGTGGATTACATAGATCTTAATAAAGCTTGTCCATCAGATCCTTTTGCCCTCCCCCGTATTGATCAAATTATTGATGCTACGGCGGGTTGTGAGCATTTAAGTTTTTTGGATGCATATTCTGGCTATCATCAAATCAAAATGGCAGTTAAGGACCAGGAGAAAACGGCATTCATAACTCCCTTTGGAGCCTTCTGCTATGTGTCTATGCACTTTGGGCTCAAGAGTGCCCAGGCAACTTATCAACGTTGTGTGCAAAATTGTCTACACAAACAGATTGGCCGTAATGTACACGCCTACGTGGATGATATCATGGTTAAATCCAGGGAGAGGGAGACTCTGATTGGTGATTTAAAGGAAACTTTTGATAACTTGAGGACATACAAGATGATGCTTAATCCGGACAAATGCGTCTTTGGTGTACCGGCGGGCAAGTTATTAGGCTTCCTGGTGTCCAATAGGGGAATTGAGGCTAATCCGGAGAAGATCACGGCCATCACCTCCCTGGCTAAACCAAAGTGTATCAATGATGTTCAACGCCTGGCAGGCCGGATTGCCGCGTTAAGCCGGTTTATCAGTCGTCTTGGTGAGAAGGCAATCCCTTTGTATCAGATGTTGAAGAAGACGGATCAGTTTGTCTGGAGTTCTGCTGCTGATGAAGCATTTGAGGACTTAAAGCGGCAATTGGCCAATCCGCCTGTGCTCGCCGCTCCCGTTAACAAGGAGCCGTTACTGCTATATGTTGCTGCTAATGCTCGGGCGGTCAGCGTGGCTATTGTGGTGGAGCAAAAGGAGGCAGGTAAGGAGCATCCGGTTCAACGTCCGGTCTATTATATCAGCGAGGTGCTCATTGAGTCCAAGCAAAGGTATCCGCATTGGCAGAAGCTGGTGTATGGAGTTTTTATGGCAAGCCGGAAGCTTAAACAAAACTTCCAAGGGCATCCAATTACGGTGATCAGTTCTGCTCCTTTGGGGGATATCATCCAGAACCGGGAAGCAACTGGCCGGATTGCCAAGTGGGCTATAGAGCTTGGGCCGCACGATTTGAAGTATGTGCCTCGGACGGCGATTAAGTCTCAAGCACTGGTTGATTTTATCAATGATTGGACGGAAATGCAAGCACCTGAAGAAAAGCCGGATCACACATATTGGACCATCCATTTTGACGGATCCAGGCAATTGGAAGGTTCGGGGGCTGGAGTCGTATTAACTTCCCCACGAGGTGATAAGTTTTGTTATGTTCTCCGCTTAATGTTCCCTTGTACTAACAATGCAGCTGAGTATGAAGCCTTGCTCCATGGTCTCTGGATGGCTAAGGAGATGAATCTAGGTCGAGTTAAGTGCTTCGGTGACTCGGACCTCGTGGCTCAGCAAGTGTCTGGCACTTGGGACTCTAAGGATCCACTCATGGCGGCATATCGTCGTGAGGTGGATATTGTTGCAGGTCATTTCAAAGGCTATCAGGTGGACCACGTGGACCTACGGAAAAATGAAGCGGCAGACGCTTTAAGCCGGCTGGGCTCTCAGCGCAAACCGGTTCCGCCCAATGTTTTTCTGGATGTGCTGCACAACCCGTCGGTCAAGATCCTTGGTGAAGCGGATTTGGCTATTCCTGATTCGGAGGCTCAATTGCTGGCAGCTCTTCATGTTATTACGGATTGGACGCTTCCCTTCCTGGCGTACAAGAACCGGGGCGAGTTACCAGAGGATGAGACTCTGGCCAGACGGATAATCCGGTGATCCAAGTCCATGACTATTATCAATGGCGAGTTGCATCATTGCAGTGTGTCTCCTGAAGAAGGCCGTGAAATTTTGCGTGAGATCCATGCAGGAGATTGTGGTCACCACACCGGTTCAAAATCTCTGGTGGCTAAAGCGTTTCGCCATGGCTTCTATTGGTTAACTGCTCATGCTGATGCATAGGATCTGGTCAGACGATGTGATGGTTGCCAAAAGTTCTCAAGACGTGCTCATGTACCAGCTCAAGAATTGAGAATGATTCCAATTACTTGGCCGTTTGCGACTTGGGGGCTGGATATGGTTGGGCCTTTCAAAAGGTCCAAAGATAAGAAGACCCATCTCCTGGTGGCGTCTGACAAGTTTACAAAGTGGGTGGAGGCAGAACCTGTTAGCAAGTGTGATGCGGCCACAGCAGTTCAGTTCATTAAAAAAGTGATTTTCCGGTTTGGCTTTCCACACAGTATCATCACAGATAATGGTACCAATTTGTCCAAAGGTGCCATGAAGGAGTTCTGCGAACGGGAGCACATCCGGCTCGACGTTTCATCAGTGGGACACCCACAGTCCAATGGTCAAGCAGAAAGAGCTAATCAAGAGATCTTGAGAGGCATCAAGCCCCGGCTCATGGTTCCTTTGCAGGGAACGCCGGGTTGTTGGGTAGAAGAATTACCATATGTGTTATGGAGCATCAATACAATACCCAGCAGGTCAACAGGATACACACTGTTCTTCATGGTTTATGGAGCGGAGGCGGTTCTCCTCAGTGATATCCGTCATGATTCACCTCGTGTGATGGCTTATATCGAAGCGGACAACGAGATAGCACGGCAAGATGCTTTGGACCGGTTGGATGAAGAGCGTGACATAGCAGCCGCCCGATCGGTGATTTACCAATAGGATCTTCGTCGTTATCACAGTCGCCGAGTCAGAACCAGAACCTTCCAGGAAGGAGATTTGGTGCTTCGGCTCATCCAAGATCAGACTGGTATGCATAAGTTATCCCCACCTTGGGAGGGGCCTTTCGTGGTCAGCAAGAATTTGCACAACGGGTCATACTATCTGATCGATATTCGAGAGCATAAGGACTCACGTACATCAGAGGAGGAGACCAACAGGCCGTGGAACATAGCTCATCTTCGGCCTTATTATACCTGAGCCATTGGTTCTACTTATGTACATATTACAATGATGTATATATTATGATTAAATATAATAAACCGGAACCTCAGCTAAAGCGGGGTATCTGTTCTTTTACTTCATGTGTGGTTACACGGAGTTGTTCTAAAGCGGCCTC
The DNA here is from genome assembly GCF_018294505.1 of Triticum aestivum. Classification (NCBI taxonomy): domain Eukaryota; kingdom Viridiplantae; phylum Streptophyta; class Magnoliopsida; order Poales; family Poaceae; genus Triticum; species Triticum aestivum. Next base: position 705,482,482 of record NC_057797.1, on the reverse strand, counting down.
CGGTTTACCCCTTGAGTTCGCTTTTTAAAAGCATCATGTTATATCACTTGGAGGTTTGGTCATGTCCGAACCAATACCATACCTCTTGATAGGCGAGAGCCACCAAATCACTTGGGGACTTGGTCACGTCTGAACCAGTCATGCCTCTTGATCGGCCTAAGGCCACAAAATCACTTGGGGCTTGGTTGAACCCGAACCATTGCCATGCCACTTGGTCGGCATAAATGCCACGGTTTCATTTGGGGACCTGGCTGACTAGAACCATAGTTACACCTAACGGGAGCTTGGTCGTGTTCGGCCATGGTAATGCCATTTGACCAGCTCAAATAAACCTTTTTTGCAAACGGTTTTGTCATTGCTTTTGCTTCACACTTTTCTTTGCAAGATACTTTTTTCTTTTTTATTGCGTTTTTTTAAACCGACAAAGTTTTCAACCAATCAATTGACGGAACACAGTTCACGTCAATCCGGAGACTATTTGCCCGGTTTGATCCTTGTTGTTAACATCCCCTTATGGAGTAACACGGTGTTTATTATAACCCGGCACGGTTTACATGGTAAACCAGCGTCATATATATATAGGAGCTGTTATCTCCTCCAACAGTGTGGGTTTGCAAAACTCCGCTTCAAGATTGGCCAAGCCAACTTCACGCTCAACGATGGCAGGTATTATGTATCTCAAAAATTTGGTCATATACTTAATTTTTTTGGATGTTTTGACTTCATATATGCAGACATCATATTCCGCCTGACGGTACAACCGCGGTGGCACTTGAAGAGTTTCTTATTGCAGAAAGTGCTTTGGAAAGTTCATCACCACAGAAAGAACAAATTATGCACGAAGGCATATCAACATCAAAAGTATCAGCTAGCCTATTACAAGGCAACACGGTGCCCATAATAATATCATTGTTTTTCACAAAGGAGAGGTAGTTTTAAAATCGGCTTCCGGTTCAAGCTTGGTCGCCAGCCTAGCTTGATGGTTATGGGTCATCCTGCGCCGCTTCAGCCTCCTTTTCTCAACCCAGTGGCTGGAAATTAACAGTTGTCCAGTCGATTCCCATTAATGCTTGAAAAACAGCTTCATCATGGATCAGCAATGATGGGTCAATATCGGGAGCGTAAGTATGCTTACGGATTGGAGGGATCAGATTTTCCGATTCATGGATTGGTGCAGCTATTCGCTTGTTCTGATTGTCATATTGGGCTTGATAATGAGACAAGTCTGCTTCTTCAGCCAATTGACAAGCTAGCGGACGTACCTCCCGGTTTATTGCTCGCAGATCCGCTTCACCAAACTCTGACCCGTCTTCCTTCAAGCTGGGATAGCCCTGAGCCACTTCAGTAGGATCAAAATCCGGCACCCAGGCTTTTGCCCGGATTAAGGCATTGATCGCACCGGTTCGAGTAGCAGATTTCTTCAACTCTTCAACCCGGGTAGGAAGCACCGACAGTTTCATCAGAGTGTCTTGAATCAAAGTGGGCGCCGGTTTGTTATGGGATGCGGTACAGATGATCCGCTGGGCACCAGTATACAATTGTTCAACCAATGTATAAGCGGCTTTCAGTTTCTTCCGCACATCTGACCCCAAGTGACCAATGCGTGTCCCTGAAATACCATAAAGGGTTAATAAACCGGCAACTCTGTAAGAAGGCAGAGCCAATTCAGAAGTCAAACTGGCTTACCAAAGATAGCAGTAGTCATGGCATGCACGTGCCGCTTTATGCTGGTTAGTTCATCCGCCACTGGTTTTAGTGCAGCCTCGGCATCCTCTGCTCGTTTGATTAAAGCGGACTTTTCAGTGGCCCAATCCACCCACTTCTTCTTGAAGCTCTCCTTAAGCTATTCCATTGCGCTTAAAGCGTTGGCTAATTCCTCTTTTGCTTTGGAGGTTCCATCTTGTTGGGTTTTCAGGTTTTCTTGGAGATCAGCGACTTGGCTTTCTTTCGTCTTCAGCTTCGCCTGCATGCAGACAATTATATGCTTCAACAAAAAGGTACAAGGATTGAAGTACCAACCACATAACAAGTTATGCACTTAGCACTTGGGGGCTAATGCATATTCGATCTTCATCTTTCAATTGCTTAAAAAGGCCCAAGATCAATACAAGTATTCAACTTGGCACTTGGGGGCTAATGGCTATTTGCTCGTATATATGTTCTGATGCGGCAATCTCAATTACTTAAAGTACCGGTTTAACTACGCTAAGTTGAACCGGCCCTTGGGGGCTACATCGGCGAATTTCAAAATATTAAATTTATATTAGTAAGTCCCAATTTGAAAGAAGATTACAAACCGGCCCTTGGGGGCTAGGAGAGTCAGCAAGTATTGAAGCATACAAGCAGGAAAGAGCATATGGAAGTTACCTCGTATTTATCCTTCATCATATTAACCAGACTGGCTTCATAGTCATTGCTGGTATACAGCCGGTTCAGGTAGCCGGAATGGATATCTTGGGCGTTCAGAGCAGCGTAAGTTGCCAGATCAGCATTCCACTTGCCTTTACCAAAGGCAGCAAATTCTTCCTTGGCAGAATATTTGGACAAAGCAACGGGATTGCTTGGCTCGGTATGGCCAGTGCCAGTAATGACAACCTCATCCTCCTGAGTATCACCGGTTTGCACTGGGGCTGTTGGCTTGTCAGTAGGTTTTGCTGGACCGGTGGATCTCTCAATCCGGATGGAGCCTGTGGGCTGATTGACAGGACCCGAGGCATCAGTAGGTCTCTCTTCAGCAATAAGTTCGTCATCTTGCTGCGGTGGATCATTGGGTATATCCTCAGGAATAGCCGCTTCAAGATCGGGTGTTTTGCCTGGCTCAAGAACGGCATCTTCTTCGGCCGCTTTGTCCAGGCGGGCCTTCTTGTTTGGCCTAGGTTTGGCCCTAAAAAGAATAACAAAATCAAATACAGCATATGTTCTAAGGCGATGTGCTGCAAATATCATAATAAGTATAGCTTACCCAAGCACCGTTTTGAGTGTGTGGCAGCTGAGTAGCCGATGACTCGCCAGAAGATGAGTAGGAAGTAACCTGGTAATCGGAGTCAGATGGATTAAGAGGTTGACGAAAGCAGCCCGCTTTAGGACAATCACTGACAAGCAAATTAGAGACCTCTGAACGGCGTTTCCGAACTGGACTGTTCGGTAAACCGGCGGAGGTAACTACCTGGCCGCTGTGCCGGGTTGTGCGACGAGCTTTGTGCTGTTGGGTCTTCATAAGAAATTTGGGATCCAAATAAGCAAGAGGATGAGAAAATTTAACTTTCCGGTTTGCCTGACGGATTTTTAGCGAAGGCAAAGGTTCTAAATCGGAAGAGAGAATAATTACCTCTGCAGCATCAGCGTGGCTGGCTTCGGCATCATCCTGACAAATATCATCATCAATAAGACGCATGAAAAATAAGCCAAGTGAGTCAAGCTCTACCTCAAGGTCCGGATTATCCACATCATCATCAGGGGCCGGATTAGAAGATGCAGTAGTTCTTTTCCTGTGGGCAGTCTTCTTTACAGCTTTAATCTTTTGCCGGGTTGCTCTTTCCGGTTTGTCTGGTTTTTCTGGTTTCTCCTGCGGCAATTTCTTGCTCCAAAATGGATCATTGCCCTGATTACACAGACACTGATATTAAACAATGACCAGATATATCAATAACAGATTCAGCAAAAGGAAAAATCAAGGTCTTACAGCTGGCGGTTTGTTGGTGGCACAGAAGGGAAGCAGGCCGTTTTTAGCACATATATGTTCCGGTTCATTCAGCATCTTATTCGCAGCCTCTGTGATTTCTTCATCGGTGAGCTGGATTTTGGAATCTCGCAGTGGGTCATCAACACTGCCGGTATACTCGCACATCAAACCGGAGTGCTGACTAAGGGGCAGTATGCTCCATGATATCCAACAGCGAGCGAGATCAACCCCTGTTAAACCGTTGGCCATAAAGGCTCTAAGCTTCGACAGTTGAGGAGCATATTTGCTTCTCTCCTGGGCAGTCAATCTTTGCGGAAAAGGGTGTGTATTGCCGAGCTGCTCCGGATGAAAGCCAGCAAGGGATTCTCACCAGCAGGGGAGGTGTCTTTGCAATAGAACCATGTCTGATTCCACTCTTTAGGGTGGCTGTGCAGTTTGGCATGAGGGTATGTGACCTCTTTCCTTTTCTGGATCGCCATGCCACCCAACTCCGTATTGGAGCCGTCAGTAAACTCAGTACGGCGGTTTAGATGGAAAAGGTCTCTGAACAATTCCACTGTGGGCTCCTCTTGAAAGAACGCCTCATAGAGCACTTGGAAGTGACACATATTTGTAACAGAATTGGGGCCAGTGTCTTGTGGATGGAGTTGGAAATCAGCCAAAACATCCCGGTAAAATTTAGAACCGGACGGCTTAAAGCCCCGAGCTAAGTGATCTACGAAAACAACAACCTCTCCTTCTTGAGGAGTGGGAGGGCATTCTTTGCCAGGAGCCCTCCAATGGATGGTATCTTTGCTGCCTAAAGCGCCGATCAGGACTAGATCGTCCAGCTGAGCCTCTATGACGCGAGAAGGAACCCAATTGCACTCATATACTTGCTTGGCCATGATGGAATCTACAAGGTAGAAGATCCCGGTTCAAAAATGCATTTGATCAAGGTACATTGGTATGTGCAATGTTAAACCGGAGGCAGAACTATTTGAACTGGAGTTTTATGAAGCAACAACATCTAGCGGTTCAACAAGGGGACTAATGGTATATACCGGTTTGGCAATTTTTTTCTACAAGGTTAAACCGCCTGGTTTAAACATTGAAGCAGATGAGTAAGTTTATAGAAATAGATTTCGTAAGATTTCTCTATAGCGATGGATCTGAAGCAAGTTCAGAAAAAAGATAAATATTCAGAGGTCCAAAAGGAGCAGTACCGAATCAATGAGCAAGACGTGCATATAGATCTATGGTTTTGAGATGTGTAAGTGAAGGCGAAGGGTAAACAGCTACCATTGCACAAAATAAAGATTTGCGGAGTCATCTAAAGATCTATCGTATGAGCAAGAGGCAGATGATGAACACTAAAGAACTGTGAAACCCTAGGTCAGATCTGCGGGGGAAAGGATAGAAGATTTACCGGAGCTGAGGAAGACGCGGAAGGTTGCCGCGATGCTCTGGTGCCCCCAGGTTGATGCAGCGGCCAAGGTTGAGGCAGAGGTCGACGGCGGCGGCGGAGCTCCAAGGCTGGCGACGCGAGGAAGACGAAGAAGAAAGGCACGAAGGGGAGAAAAGAAATGACCCTTCGGTCCTATTTATAAGGCGAAAGAACATGTGTCAGGCGCGACAATCAAGGGGCCATGAAACGGAGCTGTCGCCTCGATTTCCGTAGATCTATTAAACAAATAAGCATAATGGATAGCTTCGTTATGACAGGTGACGTCACTCCGGTTTACAGCAATCAGAGAAGATGACATCATGGCGGTTTACCAATTTATGAGAAGATGTTGAAGATGAAGCTTTTGTTAAAGGATTGACATGAACCCGTTCAAATCAATCTGGGGCCTAATGTTGGGGATATTACTGCTGGGCGTAAACCGGCCTATCTGGGCCGGGTCAACTTCATCAGTAGTTCAAGAGTAATAAAGCCCAAGAAGGCAGATGAGGGTCTAAGGCCCGTAGCCGGTTCAAGACTTGTAGCTATAAACCGGGATTTGTATATAAACTTGTATTGTAAGTTAGGAATAAGGAGAGACCAACCCGGAATACGAATATCGATCGGTGTTGGGACTCTGTGAACCGACGGGTGTCACTCGTGTATATAAGGGGATGACCCGGCGGCGGTTCAGGAGAGATAGACAACAACTCGAGACATAGGCGAAGCTTGTTTGCTCCCTAGTCATCGAAACCCCATCAATTTCATCACAACTAGACGTAGGCTTTTACCTTCATCGAAGGGGCCGAACTAGTATAAACTCTCTTGCGTCCCTGTGTCCGCTTTAACCCCTTCAAGCTAACCCGTCGCGATGGCTCCACGACTAAGTCCTTTCTCTAGGACATCTGCCGTGACAAAGCCACGACATTTAGGGTCCGCACGCTTAACGTTCAATGACAATTTGTATTATGAGTTATGTGTTTTGATGAACCGAAGTTTGTTCGGAGTCCCGGATGAGATCACGGACATGACGAGGAGTCTCGAAATGGTCTAGAAATAAATATCGATATATTGGAAGGTTATATTCGGACACCGGAATGGTTCCGAAGTGTTTCGGGTATTTTCCGGAGTACTGGAACCCCCCGGGAGAGTAATGGGCCTTAATTGGCTTTAGGGGAAAGGAGAGAGGGGCCTCAAGGGGTGCCCCCCCATGGTCTGGTCCGAATTGGACTAGGAGGAGGCGGCGCCCCCCCTCCTTCCTTCTTCCCTCCTTCCCCTTCCCTCCTTCTCCTAGTTGGAATAGGAAAGGGGGGGGGCGAATCCTACTTGGACCGGGAGTCCAAGTAGGACTCCTCCCTATGGCGCGCCCCCTATGGCCGGTCTCCTCCCCCCTTTATATACGTGGGAGGGGGCACCCCAAAGACACACAAGTTTCTCTTAACCATGTGCGGTGCCCCCTCCATAGTTACACACATCGTTCATATTGTTGTAGTGCTTAGACGAAGCCCTGCACCGGTAACTTCATCATCACTGTCGCCACGCCGTCGTGCTGACAGAACTCTCCCTCGGCCTCAACTGGATCAATAGTTCGAGGGACTTCACCGAGCTGAATGTGTGCTGATCGCGGAGGTGCCATACGTTCGGTACTTGGATCGGTTGGATCGTGAAGACGTTCGACTACATCAACTGCATTACTAAACACTTCCACTTTCGGTCTATGAGGGTACAAGGACACACTCTCCCCGCTCGCTGCTATGCTTCTCCTAGATAGATCTTGCGTGATCGTAGGAATTCTTTTGAAATACTACATTCCCCAACACTTCTTGCATAGCTTGAATCCATTCAGGTTCCATGAAGGCTTCATCAACTTTCTTGGGTTCAGATATAGATACAAATGCAAAGTGCCCACATAAATTTGCTAGCTGTGTTGCTCTTGAACGAGTGAGTGGACCAGATGCATTAATGCTCTCAATTATCTTCTCAATCTGGACTTCATTTGGAACGCGAGGATGAACTGGACGAAGATTTTTCCCTTGCTGATCATTGTCTTCATCTTCAGCATTGGCTTCAAGCTGAGCAGTGTCTTCATGCTGATTAAGTGTAGAAATTATGATTTCCTCTTCAGCCTGTTCCTATGAAGGCATGATTTCTCCGATACCCATAACGTTGATAGATTCACTTGGTGTAGCTTCATCTAGCACATTTGGCAGGTGCTCTCTTTGCGAGCCCTTAGTCTCATCGAACCGCACATCCACAGTTTCAACCACTTTGTAATCAAAGAGGTTGAAGACTCTATAGGAGTGCGAATCCTTTTCGTAGCCAAGCATAAAACCTTCATGTGCTTTCGGTGCGAATTTTGAAGTGTGATGCAGATCCTTGATCCAGCACCTAGCACCAAAGACTCTGAAATAGCTATTGGCTTCTTACTAGTTAGGAGCTCATATGATGTCTTCTTTAGGAACTTGTGAAGATAAATACAGTTGATGATGTGGCATGCAGTATCAATGGCTTCAGGCCAGAATTTTCTTGGAGTCTTGTACTCATCAAGCATCATCCGTGCCATCTCAATGAGGGTTCTGTTCTTGCGCTCCACAATGCCATTCTACTGAGGTGTGTATGGACAGAGAACTCATGTGTGATTCCCAATGTATCAAGATAGGTGTCGAGGCTGGTGTTCTTGAATTCTGTGCCATTGTCACTTCTGATGTGCTTGATCTTGATGCCACAGTTTGTCATGGCGCGATTGGCGAATCGTCTGAAGACATCCTGCACTTCAGTCTTGTAGAGAATTATGTGCACCATGTATATCTTGAGTAATCATCAACAATGACGAAATCATAGAGGCATGCAATGGTAGTGAGTAGGGCCAAATAAGTCCATGTGAAGCAGCTTGAAGGGACGCGTTGTCGTCATGATTGTCTTCGAGGGATGCTTGGACCTAATCATCTTTCCGGCTTCACAGGAACCACATAGATGATCCTTCTTGAACTTGACAGCCTCGATGCCTATAACATGCTTCTTCTTCGTGAGAGTGTGCAAGTTCCTCATGCCCGCATGCCCTAGCCTCCGATGCCAGAGCCAGCACTCCGAAGCTTTTGCTAGAAGACATACGGCAAGTTGTGGTCTTGCAGAGAAATCTACCATATATAGATCGTCTTTTTGATATCCTTCGAAGACTAGAGATTTGTCAGAATCCATAAGCACATGGCAACGATATTTTACAAATATCACAATCATGTTCAAATCACAAAGCATTGAGACATACATTAACACTACTGCAGGATGCTGCTAACGCGACACTACGATCAAAGACCCTTTGAGAAACTGTGTGCGATGCCATAATCACAAACGGTGATGTATGAAAACTGTCAGAAATGTGTAAAACATTTGCGATGACGGATGCATCAAACACGGTTCAGGTTTTAGTTGCGTGTGCGATGAAGGGCATATGGTTCAGTTCAATGAATTATTTGCGATGAGGAGGAACAAAAGAAACGGGCAGCCAGATGGAGGCATGTGCGATACACAACATACGGTTCACTCGGATGAACTGTTTGTGATTAGGCAACACAAAAGAAACGGTCAGCCAGATCAAAGGTGTGTGTGATATATGTCATGCGGTTCACTCGGATGAACTATTTGCGTTAAGACATGAGAACAGAAACGGTTCAAGTTAACAAGATGTGTGTGATACGCGGCAAATAGGTCTGTAATCAGGAATGTGTCTGAAGACCGATAAGAACACAGATGGTTGCTGCTAATAAGACGTGTGTGTTGTGCGATGGGATTGCATACAGAAAAACAATATATATATATATATATATATATATATATATATAGACACACACACACACACACTTATAAGGACATGCTTGCATAACCAAATTAAACATCCACTTACATAGGTGGCTACTACAACCATGGCATTTGCACACACCAAAGTAAACTGTTACATTCATAATTACATAGGTGGCTACTACACACATGAAATTTCCACACACACTAATAAAGTAAACCATATATTACATGCATGATTAACTAGCATAAACGATCATCTGATCATCATCTACTTCTTGTGACGCTTGCTCTTCTTGTGGCTCGATCTGGGCTCGTCAATTTGTGTAACGAGGCACTTCCTCATGTCAACGATCCACTTGTGCATCTCGTAGCATCTGTACACGCTCTTGGCCGTGAACCTGAGGTGAGGTTCATCCAGTTTCCGCAGCCAAGCCTTGTGCCAGGATACGGGACTTGTTCTCTGGGCATCCTGCTTCATCTTTTCATAGTAGGGGTGGATGATGGCCGAGGCGAGTTCGACTAGGGAGTCCTGCTTCGTGCTGCCCCAGACCCTATAGTAGTCATGGATTTCTACAAGGTTCTTGTAGGCCAGGCCCGTAACACTAAGTGCTTTTACATCGTCTTTGGTATCCACCGTGGCGAACTTGTAGTGGGTGTTGTTGACAAACCTGTTGAAACGGTCGCAAGGCCATGTGGCCATGTAGTAGTGGTAGATGAGGACATGATGGCGCACACACAACTAGGCTACGACAACCTTCTGATCTATGTCAGGACTACCGGCGGTGTACTGGAGGTCGATGCCGACCACCTTGTACATGCCTCCAGCAAGCAACTGCTCAACGCTATTGATGTAGTCGTCCACCACGGCCGTGTCGATGGTGTACACCACCAAGAGATCTGTCTCCCTCGCGTGGGTCTCCACTCTATGCTCGCCGAACTCCATTGGAGCGCCGCCGGACATCCCCTCTCTATGTGTCGTCGTGGGTGTGCTTGTTGTGTTGTGGGGCGCGATCGAAAGGTTGAAGAGACTAAGGTTATAATGGCTGGGGGCATTAAAGGGGAAGCCAAACAGCCAGGAATATCAGCAGGCCCTAATGGCAGTTCTAATTTGCAGCGCGTAACTCCATCGTGCCGCATGTAACTACATCGCGCGGCAACGCACGCGGCACAACCGCATGCATATGGGGCCCCCGACGTGATCGTGCGCACGCCCATCCGCTGGTAGAGCGCGCGCGAAGGGACGCGAGCAGAGCGCTCCACGGTCGCCTCAAGGAAAAGTTGTCCACAAGCCAAGCGCGCCGACGGATGTGAGCAGAGCATGCCAGCGGACATGGCCGAGCTTGCCGAGCGATGCGAGCAGAGGATGGCACAGTGATACGTGCGAAATAAGATGAACTGTGAGAGTGATTTCGGAGACATCAAGCACGAATCATATTAGAGTTGCTAATGCGACACGTGGCAGACAGTTGATCCATCAGAGCTGTTTGTGATGGAATAAGCCGTGTGTGTTGCGGGCAAACGCTTGCTGGTGTATAACCTTAAATTTAACCAAAAATGTGTTAATGCATGTTACAAAAATTGTATAGCTGAAAACTATGTTCAAATACGACTCCAACGATATAATCTATGGCGACATGCATTCGTATTTTATTAGTTAATAAATCTGACTTATAAACCAGGATGGGGTTATAGTAGGTAATCAAATTGCAAACGTTTTTTTATTAACTATATGTGTACGTGTCCTCTCATCCTCCTCATGCACATCTTGTCACCACGCCGCCGTAGACGGCTTATAGTGCAAGCTTGCGCAGTGCGCGGGGGCGTTCTTTTGGCCAAACGGTGGCGCCAATGAATCGTCGGTGAGCCTGTTCCCACGTAACCTCGCAGGTTCCCGCGCAATCTTCCCGCCCGACTCGGCGAAATCCCCCAAAATCCCAATGCTTACCGGCCTGCTATAAAAACCCTCATGTCCGGCGAGTCATGCGTCGCATTTTCCCTTTCCTCCCTGTAGCTTATCTCGTCTGCTTCTTCCACAATCACCAATGGCACCGGTCCGTCGTCGTTGTTCAGCCACTCCGCCGTCATTAGAGGACAACTCTAGCTGGGAGGCTATACTGCAGCGGCGGCATAGTCCCCAGCGTAGTGTAGTGCGCGTGGCATCCCTGTTGGGTGTGCGCGGAACACCCACCACACACTCCGCCGCCGCTGCCCGTCGGCAGCTTTTGCCGGCCGCCGTTGCCGCCACACCACCGTCGAAAGCCTGGTCCATCCCTTGCTCCGCCGCCGCGGCCCAAAGGCGGGAGGTGGCCGTCGTGGCCGCCACCCCACTGCCGGCCACCGTGGCCATCACCCGCTCTGCCACCGCGGCCCGAAGGCGGGAGGTGGTGGTCATGGCCGCTGTCGGTGTCAAAACCGGCGGATCTCGGGTAGGGGGTCCCAAACTATGCGTCTAGGCCGGATGGTAACAAGAGGCAAGGGACACGAAGTTTTACCCAGGTTCGGGCCCTCTCGATGGAGGTATAACCCTACGTCCTGCTTGATTAATATTGATGATATGGGTAGTATAAGAGTATATCTACCACGAGATCAGAGAGGCTAAACCCTAGAAGCTAGCCTATGGTATGATTGTTGATGTGTATGTTGTCCTACGTACTAAAACCCTCCGGTTTATATAGACACCAGAGAGGGTTAGGGTTACACAAAGTCGGTTACAATGGTAGGAGATCTGTATATCCGTATCGCCAAGCTTGCCTTCCACGCTAAGGAAAGTCCTATCCGGACACAGGACGAAGTCTTCAATCTTGTATCTTCATAGTCCGGGAGTCCGGCCGAAGGTATAGTCCGGCCATCCGGACATCCCTTAATCCAGGACTCCCTCAGTAGCCCCTGAACCAGGCTTCAATGACGACGAGTCCGGCGCGCAGTTTGTCTTCGGCATTGCAAGGCGGGTTCCTCCTCCAAGTACTTCATAGAAGATTTTGAACACAAAGATAGTGTCCGGCTCTGCAAAATAAGCTTCCACATAGTGCCATAGAGAGAACAATATTTACACAAATCTAATCTGCTGACGTATTCTGTAGCGTGACACACCACGGCCAAGCTTTTATCCGAGTCGTTTTATTACCCCACCTGAACGTGTTACGCGAGGTGGTTTTCATTGGCACGTCTTGTTAAAGCAGAGATCGTGTCCTCTTATTCCGGGATTCTCATCAATTCGGGCGTGGGTAACCCAACCGCTTCTGGGACTCCTAGATTATAGGCAAGTCCAAGCGGACACGGAGAGGACGCTTGATATTCACCCTCTTTATAAAGGGACAAGGCTTTCTACTTTTCCCTCCCGTGTTCAATCGAATCCTTCCCCCGCCTCAAGCTCAAACGCCCAAGGTCTAGGTCCGGTGCTCCGAACCTTCAGTCATGTCCGGATCTAGCCTTCAAGGCCGATGGGTGCCTTCCTCCGTCACGGAAGAAGACATCAAAAAGTTGAGGGAGGCCAGATATCTGACCGCCGAGATTTTGCATCGGCTGCCTCCCCAGGGGCAGGCCGTCCCTTCCCCCGAACCCAACGAGAGCGTCGTGTTCGTCTCCCACTTCCTCCGAGGTCTAGGCCTTGCTTTGGATGCTTTCGTCAGGGGCTTGTTGTTTTACTATGGGCTAGATTTCCACGATCTAGCTCCGGACTCCTTTCTTCATATCACGACATTTATCGTCGTGTGCGAGGCCTTCCTCCGGGTTACCCCCCACTTCGGCCTATGGCTCAAGACCTTTGAAGTAAAGCCGAAGATGATCGAGGGGCAACATGCGGCGTGTGGAGGTGCCTCAATACGCAAGATGAAGGGAGCTCCATGGCCCAAAGGTTCCATCCCAGAGATATCTGAATTGTGGCAACAGGAGTGGTTCTACATCACGGCTCCTAGAAGCGCCAAGTGGGCGGCCGCCCCCGTTTTCCGCTCGGGCCCTCCACCACAATTGATGTCATGGATTAGCAGAGGGCTGAGCTGGGGTCCAGCCAAGGATGTGCCTATGCTGCAAAGCCGCATTTGAGATCTCTTTAACGGAGATCTTAGTTTGATTGCGGTGATACAAGTCATGCTGGTCCGTCAAGTCCAGCCTTGCAAACGCCGGCCCCTTCGCTTGTGGGAGTTCAATCCCGAGGGACCGCGTGTCATTCAAAGTTTCCTCGGCCTGACGCATGAGGAGATGTACAAGTCATTCTTCGGACCTCAAGTGGAGTGTCCGGAAATCACCGAGGATGTGGGCCTAAGCAGTATCCGTGCCGCCGAACAGGTAGGGAATCTTCCGGCCGAATATATTATCTCTCACTTGTTACGAAGTTATCTCTGAGAGTTTGCTTTTTGACCAGGACTGGCTAACAAAGGCGAAGCTGATCCGGTGTTCGGCCCCCCTTCCTGAGGGTTTGGAAAATCCGGTACTGGAAAAGATGCTCCAGGTCGCACCCTGCCCGGAGCCCTTGAAGGAAGATACCGGGGAGGATAATACGGGCGGACGCGGGCCCCCAATGCTGCCCATTCTAACCAAGGGAGCGAGCGTCTTCATGAAGGAAGACGACCGGGGGAGGAAAAGGACCACGCCCGGCAGTTCGGAAGCCGAAGCCTCCAAACGGGAGAAGAAGTCTCCCACATAGGGTCTTACCCTGGGGGCGCTGTTGCCGCACAAAGTCCGCGGGGGGATCAATTCTCCCACGAGTCGTAAGTGACCCGAAATACTTTAATAGTACAGATATGCCACCTTTTTCTTTTGAGAAAGTAACCACCGCATATATCTTTGCAGTTCGGGCCTTAGCCCCTCTCAAATGAGCTCGTCTTCGGGGGATCTCCTTCCAGAGATGATGGAGAGTGAAACGCCTCCTCCGGACTCCTCCGCTCCGGAAGCGGGTGACCCTGAAGTGTCGTCGCGGAGGGCTTCTCCGAGTCCGGCGAGGCTAGAAAATAATCCCGTTGACCCCCGAAGCTCCCAGTGTCCAGTTCCCGAAGAGAGCAGACAAAAAGGTCCGACACCGTCTAGTGTGCGATTGGATGTTCTGATGGAGTTGGTGGGGCGAGCGGCCATCTCAGACGAACACCGTGTGCTGATGAATACGGTGATGGAGAGGATAGCGTCCGCCGAAAGCGGATTGCATGAAGCTTTTATGAGTCTACTGACAGGCTTTGAGGTATGTAAAAGAATGTATGATAGTCCTGCACATGCTAGGTGTGCCCTATGTAGATAGTAGCCCCTGATACTCTGGTTGTCGTCGGAAACGACGACGAACAGAGGATCATATTCCCAGGTAATAACCATACTGCCTTTATGTGCAGGTAATGTTATGTAACGCCCTCGATGCGGCTATAGCTCCCACGTGTCAAGGCACGACTTAGAGGCATAACCGCATTGAAAGCAATATCGCAAGTCAGGCAATCATTACAACATCCCATGTAATATATAATAAAAGGGGGAGATACATAGTTGGCTTACACTCGCCACGTCACATCAACGTACATAAATAACATCCATCATACAAACACTCATGGCCCGACTACGACACCAAAATAGAAGAAAACCCAACATGCCACAAGGCCCTGAATCAAACCCCAACTGGGGCACCACTACTGATCATCGGGAAAGGAAACATAATAACGCTGAGAGTCCTCGTCGAACTCCCACTTGAGCTCGTAATCGTCACCTGGAGCGGAATCGCCTGGACCTGCATCTGGAGTTATAGTATCTGTGAGCCAAGGGACTCAGCAATCTCGCACCCTCGCGATCAAGACTATTTAAGCTTATAGGAATGGATAAGGCAAAGTATATGTGGAGTTGTAGCAAGCGACTAGCAAATATGGTGGCTATCTTATATGCAAAAGAGAGCGAGAAGAGGAGGCAAAGCGCGAGCGAGAATCTAGGAGAACCACCTGCGCAAGCATAACTCCAACACCGTGACCACTTCCCGGACCCCGCCGAGAAGACGCCATCACGGTAACACACCCAGTTGATTCATTTTAAATTAATTAAGATTCAAGTTATCTACAACCGGACATTAACAAATTCCCATCTGCCCATAACCGCGGGCACGGCTTTCGAAAGTTCAATCCCTACAGGGGAGTCCCAACTTAGCCCATGACAAGCTCTCACGGTCAACGAAGGAATAGACCTCCTCCCAAGACGTTCCGATCAGACTCGGTATCTCGGTAACTCAAGACACTTCGACAGGTTAAAACAAGACCAGCAACACCGCCCGAATGTGCCGACAAATCCCGATAGGAGCTGCACATATCTCTTTCTCAGGGCAGACTCAGATGAGACTAGCTATGAGTAAAACCAACCCTCAAGTTTCCCCGAGGTGGCCCCGCAGGCAGCTCAGTTCGGACCAACACTTAGAGGTAGCACTGGCCCGTGGGGGGCTAAAATAAGTTGACCCTTGAGTGTGCAGAACCCAAGGGAAAGAAAAGGCTAGGTGGCAAATGGTAAAACCAAGGTTGGGCATTGCTGGACAAGCTTTAATCAAGACAAAATATCAAGGGGTTCCCATTATAACCCAACCGCGTAAGGAACGCAAAATTCGGGAACATAACACCGATATGACGGAAACTAGGACGGCAAGAGTGGAACAAAACACTAGGAGAGAGGCCAAGCCTTCCACCCTTTACCAAGTATATAGATGCATTAAGATAACATAGCAATATAATGATATCCCAACAAGGAAATAAATGATGTTCCAACAAGGAACGGCTCCACTCTTCACCTGTAACTAGCAACGCTATAAGAGGGGCTGAGCGAAGCGGTAACATAGCCAATCAACGGTTTGCTAGGACAAGGTGGGTTAGAGGTTCAACATGGCAATTGGGAGGCTGACAAGCAAAAGGTAGGCATCGTAGCATTGGCATAGCAAGAGCGAGCAAACTAGCATAGCAAAGATAGTAGTGATTTCGAGGGTATGATCATCTTGCCTGCACAGTTGTCAGAGTTGACTAGATCCTCACAAGCAAACTCAACGGGCTCCTCAGTAGCGAACTCGTCTCCCGGCTCTACCCAACAAGACAAACAAGCAACAGGGATACAATCAACCACGTGCAAGACCAAGCAATAAGATGAAATGATGATATGCTATGCGGGATGCGATGCGGGATGCAAAATGCAAGATATGATAGGAAATGCATGAACCTGGCCTCATCTTGGAATTCCAAGGGTGCCACTAGAAAGATGATATGAAATCGCTTGAAAACGATATAAAGATCATTGGAATCGGAGTTACGGTTTCGGAATGGCAAGCGTTTCAAAAATGACACCGGTCTGCGATTTACAGCAAGTAGGCATCTAAATGCAATGCAATGAACATGCTACAGCCATCAAACATGACAATAAAATACATGGCAGGGATGCACACAAGATGCTTAACAAAATACTAGCACTGAGCCACGGCCAATTCATCCATTATGAGGTTCAAACAAGCATGGCAAAAACGCAAATGCAAAACAGATTCCAGACTTAGTGAAATTAACACTTGTCTGAAATTTCAGATCACGAAGCCCTCTTCGGAGCAGCAAAACAACATGATACATGACCTGAACATGACAAGTAAGAACATGGCATGGAGCTACTCAACAAGCTTAACGAAAGACCCAAAGTGACCTGGGGCCAAAAGGGTTCACAAAATAAACTAACGGGCACACGAACATAGCAAAAACATAATCAGTTTTCAGACTTAGTGAAAACTGAGACATGCTGAAATATAACTCACGAAGGCATCTAAACGAGCTCGATGCACTCACCACGGTGCAAGTCATGGCAAGGCAAGCATACATCCATTAAGAAGGCACAAAATACTAGCTAGACATGGCATAGCATGCACGGATCAACTACAACAACGCCGGCAAAATCGCAAACGAGTTGACGATCTGCCCAGATTCACCACGAAGCAAAAGTAGAGCTCGTTTGACTCAAGCTAGGGTGCTCCATAATTGCAAACAAAGACATGGATGGATAGAGCATAACATTATTAACAAAAACTCCCTTACTGATCATCCTCAAAAGAGACACAGATCACTAGGAAACAAGCTGAACATATGGCATCATGAACTAAATATTCCCAGACTTAGTGAAAACAACCAAGTATCTGAAAACAGATTTCCCGGGTGCCTCACTTTGCAAGCTTGCACAAGTCACCACACACATCCTAAAAATGCATGGGTTGCACCTCTGGAAAGACAGACAAAATGTTTAACAAAACATATAAAGGACTCACAGGCATAGCATGCACACAATAATCATGGAAAAAATGACAAAAGTCTAAGATGAACTAGCAGATCTGACAATTAACTCACGAAGCCTCCTTCTAACAGTATTTTGGGCAACAAGACGAGCTCAAATGAAAATGATGCAATGTAACAAAATGATGTACTCGTCGAGACGAACATTTTGATATATTATATGCCCAAATCGGAGCTACGGATGCAAAGTTACGGGCGGTCAAAGTATGCATAAAAAACTAGGGTTAGGCGGGAAAGTCAACCGAGATCCGGATCTGGATCTGAGGAGGTACTGTAGCAGCACTGTTCACCGGCGCGAAAAACGAAGATGGCCGGCTGGAGTTCGTCGGGGCTCGCCGGAGCTTGGAGAGGAGGCCGGACGGCGGGGCGAGGCCGTATCCGAGGCGCGGTGAGGCCGGGCGGCGGTGGCGAG